>NW_027507784.1:294940324-295132824 GCF_037356315.1 Lithobates pipiens | reverse complement strand
TCTCATGTGCACCAATGGTATAACTGGGCATTAATGCCAGCCGGCTGACTAATCAGGACTAAAGACTGTCAAAGCTTCTACACAGAGACCTTCACCTATTGCTTATGCTAAGAGGTACCTCTCAGGGGATATTGCACCATGTCCTAGCCATTTTCCTAGACTGCACTCTAAATTAGTTATAGTATTATTATTCATATTGCAGTTAGTTGCAGTTGGCTTGTTTACATGCACTACTTAAACCTGTTCTTGTTGATTTATGAGTTGATTCCAGTCTAGTAGTACAGAACTCTAATCAAACAACACCAAAAAGGATAAAGCACCTCAAGGGCTACTAATGCATTTATTTTGGACATAAAAATGCTGACCACAAACTGGTATGTCTGCATCCCTCTAGGGGGGGTGGGGGGGGGGGGTGGAGGAGAGAATATGCCCTGCCAGCCCTCCTGCCGTCAACCCCTGCAACATCCAGTGCATCTCCCACCCCAAATGCCCTGCCCCCCACTCCAGCCCACTGTTAAGACCTGTGTAACTATTATTTGCTGTGAACCCAGTCCTGGATGTGACAGATTAAACCAGCCACTATGTGGTCCTGTGAATAATTGGTGACTATTCCCTTTGGGCTGTACGTTTCGTGTAACACTCTATGCCTATGTGTATGATCGGGTCGTGTCTGCAGTCCACTTGTCAGCCTGCTGTTAATAAGCCAGCATTCGACCTTATATGAAAAGGTGGAGTGTACTAGACACTGGGGCTGAATACAAATGATTCCTATGGCCAAAATACAACAGTCTCTCCTAGCACAAAACCCCTATCTACTAGATCCATGGATGGTTCCTCCATGCAAATGGTATTGTGATCTGCTAGTGGGAGTAATGTGCACCGTTGGAGTAACTCTATGTTTGGGCACAGAAGTGCTAACATGTATAAAAGGGATCTCACAACATCCAAGCTGTCAGATGAAGGCTCATCTCTGTATGGGCATGCAGGGGTGTAGGTATCCAAGCAGCAGAGGGGTAACTGTTCCGGTGTATCTACTGCCGCACTCCGGCTGTCTTTTCATGCGGGCGAGGTATCGCCAGTGTGCACTACGGTGTGTCTGCAGAGATTCAAACGTGGAGGGAAGGCAAAAATATCCCTGACGCTTATTCAGACAAGGCGCCAATGTATTTACTCATCCTCACAGGTGCAGCTATAGGGATATCTCTTATCTACCCCTGCATGATACATCTATTGTGATGCTCTCCTAGTTGCCCAAGCCAAAAGAAAAACGCAAATAATAAATGTAGCACTGACCCCCAAAGGAGCTGCTGGTTTTGTTGGGCTTACCGTTACCTTCTTGACCTCGCCTCTGTCTAGGGGTTCCCATGGTAGATGGCCCAAAGAAATGCAGAAACTGACTCTGAAACCTCTTTTGGGTTATTTATTTTAGAAGATAACAGTTTCTTAATAAAAGGTAGAGAGTTAGAAAGGAAGTTCAGGTACTTTTTTGGAACTGCAAAATCCAGGGAATAAACGTTTCACAGCTGGATTCTCACAACCTCCGGATAGACCTAGCAGCTGGCAGGGTGTTAAGTAAAACAAAGTCTCTGCCACAGACATGGAAGTAGAACACTTGTGAAGGAAAAGTCTCTGCCACAGACTTGAATGTAGAACACTTGAAAAGCAAAAGTCTCTGCCACAGACTTGAATGTAACTGAGGGACATAGATACATTTAGAGAACTATGAAACGGTACCAGTATCGCTCAGCCGGTCCAGCAATACCGTATGAATAGAGATGCACAAAGTGTCCTTCAACTGAGCCTCCAGGCTCCTTCTGAGAAAGCAGCCTTATGCATAGGATTCTCCCGAAGAGTCCTCCCCTGGATGCTCCTCCAGTTGCTGGGCCTCTCACTAGATGAGACGGCACCAGACCACCTTTGAATCATTATGGCCTCATATCCATTCAGGCCTGTCCCTGCAGTTGCTTTGCCCCAGGCTATCCAGCCCAGAGGCTCGGAATTGCATGGATCCGCACCCCATGCCAGGAGGGCCATGGGGGCTGGTTAGGAGGACCAGGACCGAACAGACAGAAAATCTCTTCTGGACCAGGACCCAGAAGCACGTGATCGCAGTAGCTTAAATACCACCTCCCAGAATGCACAGCAGGACAACACTCCCACTGGGCTGGTTCCAAGACACGAATGTCACTCAATACACTCAACTAGACGGCGTTCTACCACTTGCTGGCGGTGACAGCGACACCTGCAGCCAAGGAAAACCCAGTGCAATCCAGCTAGACTGGTACTGAAACCATAATTTGGCAAAATTAGCCTTAAAACCCAACTGTGGTGAAACGTGTGGAATGAAAAGCGCGAAATGAAAAGCGCAAAATAAAAACTGCAAATCAACACTCACCAAACTTCTATTAAGACGAACTAGCAGAAAGAGCCCAAAGGGTGGCACTAAAGAGCTGAAAAACAACATAGTACATTACTACGTTCATATTTGTTGGCCAACAATTGTGTGGCAATGTGTATGCAAGACAAATTTGGGCCAACGCCCTTTGGCCAACAATCGTGTGTATGAGACAGCAGATTACACTTCCTCACAAGAATAGCTGCAAATATAACTCATTATTCAGACCCAGGGGAAACATTGTAGTCAATAGAAAAATCCATCTAGCCTCCTTTTGCAAGAGGACCATATGCTTTTACCCTCTCCTCTCTGATAATGACAATTGGTATATGGCCCTAACCTAAGTCAATTCAACCCAGAGATCACATTGTTTAGCAGACTTTGTCTGAATCTTTCCTTTGTCTGCTAATTTATGCTTAAGGCTATGTTTACACTGCCGCATGAAGTGGCTCACAGCAGAATTTGGACCTGACATGGACCAGAAGACACACAGGACTCCTGTGCAATTTGCTCCAGAGCCGTCCCAGAGCTGTTTGAACCAGCTCCATTGAGAGCCAGTCACAAAGCCGCAACCAATTCGCATAAGTGTGAAACCAGCCTCAAATATCATTGACTCGAATCCATACAAATGCATTGAGTTAATCAACCACTAAATAGTCTTGTGTCTATTTCCTGATACTAATTCACAGTTGAGTTAGAGGTATTCACATTTGTGTTCCTAAAAGTGTGTTCAGTAACTTTGAGTTGCTTGAGCGTGCACGCTTCATATTCAATTTAACCAGGGGCAGACATAGAAGTTCGGACAAATTCAGTCCGGTCCAAAACAGGAGTGAGGTTTTTTTCGGAGCCAAGAACAGAGAACCCAAATTACCAAGTGGCTCCTTTGGTGGTTGGCACTATAGAAATTTCAAATGAATTTGTTGTAGTAGCACAAAACACAAGACAGCCAATAAGCAACCTTGCTTGCTAGGATGCAGTGGCACCTGTATGAAATGCTGATTTGCCATAGTAAAGGGAGGCTAGGGACACCAGCCTAACAAAATAAAACAGCCACCGAGGGCAAATTTCCCTTCTTCATAGCAAAAGCCCCCAGAAAAAAATCTCCCCCTTCTCTAACCCCGAGCAAAAATGACACCCTTCCCAGCAAACCCCCAGGACTAATGTCCCTGTTCTAAAAAATACCCCTCCCCTCGCCCCTCTCCATTACACATGTGCTACATCTTACCAACCCTCTCTCCATGTGTATACATCCTCCCCTCCTCATAAACAACCCCTTTTCTCAGCATACATGCCCTGCCCTACCAACCACCCCAGCACATATGACCCCCTTTCTTACCACCCACCTCTCACACACACATGTTCTCCTGCCCTACTAACCCCTTCACCCAGCACATATGTCCTCCTCTTTGCCAACCTCTCCCAGCACTTATGTCCTCTTCCTTACCAACCCATCAGCCGAACATACCTGTCTTCCTCCATTCCAACCCCCCACCCTAATACATATGTCCTCCTACTCCTTACTACCCCCCCCACCTCCTCATCCCTAGCATAATTATAGCAACCACTCCCCCCAATCCTAGTACACATGTCCTACTACTTACCAACCCCTCCAACACAAATATTTTACTTACTCTCTCTAACACACATATCCTTATTCTAATCAACCCATTTACCCAGCACACATGACTTCTGTCTCACCAACCACCCCAGCACACATGTCCTGCTTCTTACCAACCACCCCACAAGTACACATATTCTCCTCCCTACTATTCCCAAGCACGCATGCCCTCCTCCCTGCCAACGTTCCTCCAGCACTTATATCCTCTTCCTTACCAACCCCCCAACCCAGCACACATATCCTCTTCTCTTCCAATCCCCCACCTTAGCAAACATGTCCTACTCACCCCCCCATCCCCAATACCCAGCATAAATATTGCTCTCCCTCAGCAAGTACCCCCTTCCTCCAGCATGAATGACCTCTTGACCCCCATAACATACATGTCCCCTCTCCTAAGCAATCCCCTTCTGAGTACACATGTCCTCCTCCTTACCAACTTCTTTCCCCAGCACACATGGGTTTCCTTCTTTACCAACCACCCCAACAAACATGTCCTCCTCCGTTCAACCCCCCCCCCCCAATCCTAGCACACACCAAACACACTCCCCCAACACAAATGTTCTTCTTAACAACTCTACTCATGTCATCGTCATTACCAAGCCAGACCCAGCACTCATGTCCTCCTCACCAACTCCACAAGCACGTATCCTCCTCCTTACTCGCTCCTTTAACACACATGGCTTCCTTCTTAGCAATCCCAAGCCAGCACACAGGTACTCCTTACCAACCTCGTCAGCACATGTCCTTCTTAACAACCTGCATACCATTCAGCATAATATCAGAATGTGAAAGTACATTGTGATTGTAAAGAGGGAACTGTCTCCTTCTCCATGTTTATGTAGTGCAGCACCTGGCTACAGCTTCGACCTCTCTTTTCCATGTTTTACTTGCCGCAATCTGATAAACAAATATGCGATTTGGGCTGGATTACAGTGGCTTTAGTTTGATAATTACTTATTATAATGGACTAAATGAAAACAAGCATCAGAGTGGGAGAGTTTACTTCCTCTTTAAGTTCACAGCCATCTCCAAATTACATTCTCATTGGAGAGGCTGCAATAAAATCAGGGAGATGTTTTGGCTTTATGAATTAAAAACCCTTTCTCCATTCTGGCATAATATCGAATAGGATATCAATTGTATTATTGATACAAGCTAAATATGGTACTACAGGGAAATATACAGTAATATCTAATTCACTCTTCTCTTTCTTTATGCTACCCTCAGTGATATCTTATGAGCATGTTTTGTTTTAATGTATTTTCCAGTACTCACCTGTCTTAATATTTTGTTTATATGTATGAATTTAATATCGATAATCTTTAGGGGATAAATAAAGTATAACATATTGCATATTATGTGATTGTAAGTTATATATGTAGCCTATTTGGACTCCTGAGGAGGTTATACCAATACTTTGGTATGATCGATTTTTGTAATAACATTTTTATACATTTATTTGTTAATTTTTGAGCTTATTAAGTCATAAGGTGCTTTTTAAATCAGTTTGTTTATATAGCACCTTGCTGTTTTTACTAATACTTTGTTCCTTCCGGCTCTGCATGGCTTAACCGATGCTGGTCTTCAACAAAATGGCGACTGATGCTATTCACCATTGACCTCAAAATGGCGCCAGCACCGGAAATTACCTCTGTGTAGGTTCCAGGTATGGTATACATATATATGGCTGCCAACACTAGATAGTAGAGGACCCTGAGATGCGCCACCACAACAGTTTCCAAGGTGGTACCATTTTGATGTGAGTGAATGAGTGGCGCTTCTGTACTATTACTGCGAAATTACCACTGTTGTGTGTAACTGCTTCTGCTGCTGCATTCAGTTAAATAAAATTGCTACACTATGATCAATTATCCATATAGTTTTCAGTGATACTTGATCGCATGAGCACTGTAATGCTGTGTACACACGGTCGGATTTTCCGATGGGAAATGTTTGAGGGGAGCTTGTTGCCCGAAATTCTGACCCTGTGTAGGCTCCATCGGACATTTTCTGTCAGAATTTCCGACAAACAATATTTGAGAACTTGATCTGTCGGAAATTCTGATTGTGTGTACACAATTCTGACACAGAAAGTTCCACAAATGCTTGGAATCAAGCAGAAAAGCCACACTGGCTATTGAACTTCAATTTTATCGGCTCTTCGTACGTCACCACGTTCTTGACGTTTGAAATTTCTGACAACATTATGTGACTGTGTGTATGCAAGACAAGTTTGAGCCAACAGCTGTCAGAAAAAATCACATGGATTTTGTTGTTGGAATGGATCATGTGTATGTGGCATAAGTGTCCCCTCGTGTGTATGTGGCTTAAGTGTCCCCTAAAGAATAAGGAAGGAAAGGATCCCATTGAAGGCGTTTGTTGTTTGGCTTTGCAAAGTGTGTTAGCTGTGCTTTTATGGCAGTACACTAATTTTGGTGAGTGCATACTACACGAGGAGAAGAAAATCTGGATCACGATTGATGTTTGCTTTTCATCCACTGATACCATTACCTTATATCATTACCTATGGCAGCACATTAGTTCTGGTGAGTGTGTATTGCATGAGGGGTGGAATTTTGAATCACTAGTCTACTTTCTGCACAGGTTTTTGTGTATTTTCTTTTTAGTTTTTTTTTTCAAAATGACTACACTATACGTTGTTTTGTCTTTATGGCAAACTGTATGCTGTGACATCATGGTGCCCTGCGGAGGTGTGAAAACAGTTGATTATTGGACTGGGCTGTCTATACCATAAGGGAAAGGATCAGAGACAGCATCTATTTCTGGTGAGTTGCCACTTCTCCTATTAAATAACTACACAGGAGGAATTTTCAACAGACATAATACTAGAAACACTTATGAACTGTTTAGTATCATTTGGCCTTTCTTTTTGAGTGCTACAATATTTGTATTTTTTTAATTTGTATGAGGATTGTATATTTCTTTTTCATTGCTAGCCGTATTTAATGCAGGGTTTGTGACTTTTTGGGTGCATTGTGACTTTATTATTTGGTTTCACTTGCTATGGGGGCGCTCTTTCATGCTTGGACCCAAGCCGGGCTGTGTACTCCCTCCTTACATTTGACTGACAGCAGCATTAACCAATGGCTCCCACTGCTCTCAGCCAAGCTTTTGAGAGCATGGTGTTACTAAAAGTTTTTTTCCGTTACTGCAGGGAAAGCATCAAGGTAAAAAAAAGCTTACCTTTACAACCACTTGAAGATCGGTTTAAAAATAAAATAAATCCATTTCTAGAGCAGCACAAAAACATTACCCAAGTGCAGCAAGCTAACTTCAGGACATATAGGTAAAATGGCCTTACTCAATTCTGTTGCCAATTTTGGAGATTTCCATCAGCTCTCATCCACAGTAATTTGCCACTCAGTTTCAAGTGACAAAATGTTAAATATTGTAGTATATAGTAGTAGTTTGTCACATTCAATTGGACTTGTTTGGTAAAGACACAGGTCACATTATCTAGTCACCATGGAATGTGTGAAGATAGTTGTTCCAATATTAGGTGAAGGTATGAAAGTTTGTAGAGACACCCTATTCTAATTACATAATTTAATCCTATGGTGTCAGAAAGTCTACAGCAGGTGGTAATCCTTCAATTTATATTTCTGAATGTTTAAAATTGTTATCAAATTACCATGCCTGAAATGGTAAAACTGCATTATATATGGATGACAGATGGTGTCAAAATCCCCATCCCTGTTCAAGAATGTACCAGTTGTACTATCTGTCTAAAATGTGCACCTCGCTGTCAAACCTGTATGGCTATATAAAGGACCTGTATGGCTATATAAAGGACCTGTATGGCTATATAAAGTATGTCAGCTTGGGTAAGCTAATAAACATCCTTAACATTACAAAACAAGTGCATGTGAATTTGACTACTATTGGATATACCATGGCTTGGATAAATGAGACCTTTCACAGACAGAAATTGTAGTGGAAATTAAAGTGTCCTTTTTGAACAGATTTAACACTAATTTTAGAAAGAATTGTAATATGCCACGGACAAGTACCAACCCCTTCCTATGACCTAATAGCAACAGGTTATATGGTAGGGTATGCAGTATTTTTTCAATTTACCAAATCCATATCAGAATATTACCTACAACACCATCTCAATACACCAATCAGTTCTCAAATTTGGGTTATGATAGGTTAATATTTTTTAAATATTGGTAAGAACATTTCAGTTGGAAGAACTACATAAACTCAGTTCCCTAATTAGCAGGTTGAAATTGTGTTCCTGTCATTCCTGAAGGCTAATTTATTCCAATAGTCTATAATTACCACAGAAGTAAACACAGAATTTAGGGAAATTAGGTCAAAAGATATAAAACTAATATACAAACGTTCAACACAGCAAACCGCAAGGTTGCCAAACCAGACTGAAGACCATAGATGGTTTCCCCATGTTCCTATTAGAAAACACACTTACATAAAGTATTATTAACATGCAAATGTGGCTTATTAAATAGTCAGTATTAAAATTGTGATAATTTATTTGACATCTATATACTCCAATCAATATACAAGTGTACTCAAAAGTTTGCATACCCTGCAGAAAGTGTGACATTTTGGCATTAAAATTGAAAATATGACCAATCATGCAAAAAAAATAAAACCTGTCTTTTATTTAAGGATAGCAATCACATGAAGACATTTATTATCACATAGTCTTTTGGATCCTTTTTATATCATAATGATAACAGAGATCACCGAAATGGCCCTGATAAAAAGTTTGCATACCCTGGAATGTTTGGCCTTGGTACAGACACAAAAGGTGGCACACACAGATTAAAATGGCAATTAAAGGTTAATTTCCCACATTTGTGGCTTTTTAAATCACAATTAGTGTCTGTGTATAAATAGTCAATGCGCTTGTTAACTCTCACATGGATGCAATAAGCAGGCTAGACACTGAGCCACGAAGAGGAAGAAAAGAACAGTCAAAAGACCTGGGTAACAAGGTAATGAAACTTTACAAAGATGGAAAAGCATATAAAAAGATATCCAAAGCCTTGAATATCCCAGTCAGTATTGTTCAACCACTTAATAAGTGGAAAATTTGGGGATCTCTTGGTACTAAGCCAAGGTCAGGTAGATCAAGAAAGATTTCAGCCACAACTGCCACAGAAACTGTTCGGGATACAAAGAAAAACCCAAAGGTAACCTCAGGAGAAATACAGGCTGCTCTGGAAAAAAGATAGTGTGGTTGTTTTTAAGGAGCACAATACGATGACACTTGAACAAAAAACAGCTGCATGGTCAAGTTGCCAGAAAGAAGCCTTTACTGTACAAGTTCCACAAAAAATGCCTGGTTACAAATGCCCAAAAACACCTTGACATGCCTCATTGGCTTTTTTGTGGTATTGGCGCAGTAAAGGCTTCCTTCTGGCAGCTCAACCATGCAGCTATTTTTTGTTCAAGTATCGGTGTAATTGTGCTCCTTAACCACTTAAAGACCGAACCATTTTGCTGGTCAAAGACCAGACCACTTTTTGCGATTCGGCACTGCGTCGCTTTAACTGACAATTGCACGGACGTGCGACGTGGCTCCCAAACAAAATTGACGTCCTTTTTTTCCCACAAATAGAGCTTTCTTTTGGTGTTATTTGATCACCCCTGCGGTTTTTATTTTTCGCGCTATAAACAAAAATAGAGTGACAATTTTGAAAAAAACGCATTATTTTTTACTTTTTGTTATAATAAATATCCCCCAAAAATATGTAAAAAAAACATTTTTTTCCCTCAGTTTAGGCCAATATGTATTCTTCTACATATTTTTGGTAAAAAAAATCGCAATAAGCATTTATTGATTGGTTTGCGCAAAAGTTATAGCGTTTACAAAATAGGGATAGTTTTATGACATTTTTATTAATAATTTTTTATTATTTTTTTTTTTTTACTAGTAATGGCAGCGATCAGCGATTTTTATTGTGACTGCGACATTATGGCGGACACATCTGACATTTTTGACACATTTTTGGGACCATTGTCAGTTATACAGCAATCACTGCTATATAAATGCAGTGATTCCTGTGTAAATTACACTGGCAGTGAAGGAGTTAACCAGTGGGTGGCAGTGTAGGGGTTAAGTGTTCCTAGGGGTGTGTTACTAACTGTGGGGGGTTGGGCTTTCATTTAGTGAACACTGATCTCTGCTCCAATCACATGGAGCAGAGATCAGCGTCACTAGTTGCTAGGCAGAATGGAGAAATGCTGTTTACACGGCATTTCCTCCATTCAGCCGTCCCGTGAGAGGATCGCGGGTATGCCCACGCCGATCGAGTCCGCGGGACCCGCAACCGGACTCACGGGGGTCCCGACCGGCACACGAACGTGCCGGCGGTGGCGCGCTCGCGATGGCAGGGTGGCATTGAAGATTTGACGTACCTTTACGGCAATATGCCTGCCCGTGCCATTCTGCCGACGTACATCGGCGTGCGCTGGTCGGGAACCGGTTAACCACTTCAGCCCTGGAAGATTTGGCTGCTCAATGACCAGGCCATTTTTTGCAATACATCACTGCGTCGCTTTAACTGACAATTGCGCAGTCGTGTGACATTGTACCCAAACAAAATTGACATCCGTTTTTTCCCAAAAATAGAGCTTTCTTTTGGTGGTATTTGATCATCTCTGCGGTTTTTATTTTTTACACGCAACAAAAAAAGACTGACAATTGTGAAAAAAACCACAATATTTTGTACTTCTTGCTATAATATATACCCCCATTTTTTTTAAAAAAAAGATAATGTTTTCCTTAGTTTAGGCGATGTGTATTCTTCTACATATTTTTGGTAATAAAAACCGCAATATGCGTATTTTGATTGGTTTGCGAAAAAGTTAAAGCGTCTACAAAATAGGGGAAAGATATGGCATTTTTATTATTATTATTTTTTTTTACTAGTAATGGCGGTGATCTGTGATTTTTATTGGGACTGCGACATTATGGCAGACAGATCGGACACTTTGACACAGTTTTGGGACCATTGCTATCAGTGAGCAGTGTTATAAAAATGCACTGATTACCGTGTAAATGTCACTGGCAGGGACATTTGAAATTTGAATTTCGTAACATGGCTTCTGAAGATCAAATTTCGCATTTGAAAGTTATATATATTGTAAGGGATCTTCCCGGGGTAGGGTGAGTTTGGACACAGTTCACAGCAGACTTGGAATTTATAAAGCAGACCTTGGCGTTTATTCGTGGTACAAACAGTCCAACAAACAAAAATATATGGCAACACCGTGCTTTTTAAGTACAACAGAAATAAATAAAAAAAAACAACCTAGCCCGGCTGGGCGCTTACTAACAGGTTCTTCTCACCTATCTGACACTTATAAACACAGGGTCTTTCGCCTGGATATCGCAGGGTGGGTTTTAGCTCCAGCAGTGGCTGCACTCGCAGCTTCCTCCAACACACAGACTGTTCATTCCCAGGCTGAGAGCGATCACCTGCAGGCCCCGCAGAGCCTTTACCTTCCCAGGCTAATTAGGATCAAAGCTCACCTGATCCAAAACCCAGAACTGGATCGGGGGGTGTGTGGAATGACAGGTCCCTCTACCAAACCTACCTGCCATTCCCTATAAACCCAGGCCCGGCAAGATTAAATAACAACTCAGCAGCATATTGCTGCTGAGAAACTGATCCATCCTGGACTTACCATCTCACACTGTGTAGCAACCTAGGTGAGATGTACACCCCCTCGACCACTTCTCCAGTGACATGTCTACAATATATATATATATATATATATATATATATATATATATATATATATATATATATATATATATATATATATATATAAAAAAAAACATCTTCCGAAATTCGAATATCATATAGAGTGAAATCGAATTTGAATAGAAAAGATTAGAATAGAAAAGAAAATAATAGAAAAGAATAAACTAGAAAAACATATATTGTATTTCATTCTATAATGTTCTATTGTTTTTCTATTCTATTCTTTTCTATTCTATTGTAATCTTTTCTATTCAAATTCAAAATCATTCTATATGAAATTTGAGTTTCGGAAAATGGTTTTATGTATATATATATATATATATATATATATATATATATATATATATATATATAATATTGTATATATATATATATATATATATATATATATATATATATATATATATATATATATATATATATATATATATATATATATATATATATATATATATAACCATTTTCCAAAATTCTAATTTCATATAGAATGAAATCGAATTAGAATAGAAGAAAATAATAGAAAATAATAGACTAGTAAAACAATAGAATAATATATTATATTTGTTTCTATTCTGTTCTATTGGTTTTCTATGCTATTCATTTCTATTATTTTCTCATTCTATTCTAATCTTTTCTATTCAAATTTGATTTCAGTCTATATGAAATTCAAATTTCGGAAGATATAATATATATATATATATATATATATATATATATAATATTATTTTCTATTCTGTTCCATTGTTTTTCTATGCTATTATTTTCTATTCTATTCTATACAAATTCTATTCAAATTTGAATTTGTTCTATACGAAAATCTAATTTCGGAAGAGGGCTTCTGAAATTCATATTTCATATGGAATGAATTCAAATTTGAATAGAAAAGATTAGAATAGAAAAGAATAGAAAAGAATAGACTAGAACAACATTAGAGCAGAATACAATAATATATAATATATATATATTATATTTTATCCTATTCTGTTCTATTGTTTTTCTAGTCTATTTTTTCCTACTCTATTCTAATCTTTTCTATTGAAATTCATTCCATACGAAATTCGAATTTCAGAAGATGGTTTTATATTTATATATATTTTGTTCTATTCTGTTCTATTGTTTTTCTATTATTTTCTATTATATACTTTTCTATTTGAATTCAAATTCATTTTCTATGAAATTCAAATTTTGGAAGATGTTTTCTATATATATATATATATATATATATATATATATATATATTATATTTTTTCTATGCTGGCCTATTGTTTTTTTATGCTATTTTTTTCTATTATTTTCTATTTTATTGTAATCTTTCCTAATTGAATGCAAATTCATTCTATACGAAATTTGAATTTCGGAAAATGGTTACATAGAAATAGAATAAAATTGAATTCTAATAGAAAAGACTAGAATAGAAATAAACAATAGAACAGAATAGAAAATAAATATATATCAACCATCTTCCGAAATTGGAATTTGGTACAGAATGAATTTGAATTTGAATAGAAAAGATTAGAATAGAATATATTATATTTTTTTCTATTCTGTTCTATTGTTTTTCTGTGCTATTATTTTATATTGTTTTATATTCTATTCTAATCTTTTCTTTTTTGAACATATTTAGCACTGATTTTAGAAAGAATTCTAATATGTCATTGACAAGTACCAACCCCTTCCTATCACCTAATAGCAATAGGTTATATGGTAGGGTATGCAGTATTTTTTCAATTTCCCAAATCCGTACATATCAGAATATTAACTACAACTCCATCTCAATACACTAATCAGTTCTCAAATTTGGATTATGATAGGTTATATTTTTTTAAATATTGGTAAGAACATTATAGTCTGAAGAGCTATGTAAACTCAGTTCATTAATTAGCAGGTTGAAATTGTGTTCCTGTCATTCCCGAAGACTAATTTATTCCAATATTCTATAATTACCACAGATAAACACAGAATTTGGGGAAATTAGGTCACAAGATATAAAACTAATATACAAACGTTCAACGCAGCAAACCACAAGGTTGCCAAACCAGACTGAAGACCATAGATTAGGGATGAGCTTCGTGTTTGAGTCGAACATACGTTCGACTCGAACATCGGCTGTTCGTCCGTTCGGCGAAGTCCGAACATTTTGGTCCGTTCGCGCCAAATTCGTGTGGCGCTCACGGCCCACAATGCACTGCGATGGCGCAGTGCATTGCTGGCTCATGATTGGCCAAGCATGCACTGTGACCCCGCATGCTTGGCCAATCGCAGCGCCAGCAGCGAGGAGAGCCATGATTGGCCACAGGCAGGATGCCTGTGGCCAATCATAGCTCAGGCTGTGTAGTGCACGCCCCACACTATATAAGGCCGCCCCACACTATATAAGGCGCGGCGGCCTTGTGTAGTGTGTTGGCGTCTGAAGCAGTGGGTGTTCTGTGTACCTTCAACACAGTACACACCGATCGTTTTCGGCCGTTTTTCGATCTTGCTGTTGTGTAGTGGTTATTGTCTGCGTGCCCTGACCGCAGTATACACCACTATATTCACCTCACCTATATAGCTAGTGATCTATCTTTTATAATAGAGCTTGCAGTCAGTAGTGTTAGGAGCTAGTGCGTGCTGTCTGCGTGCTCTGTACCCAGTACATACCGCTATATCCACCTACATAGCTGTTCTCTATTTGAGCCCACTTGCCATCTGCAGGAGTTATTGGAAGTTGTGTGTGCCTTCAGCACAGCACAGTATACATCTGTATATACCCCTTTATCTCTGGTGTTCTATAATAAAGGCATCTGCAGGAGTTAGTGGGTGTTCTGTGTACCTTCAACACAGTACACACCGATCGTTTTTGGACGATTTTCGATCTTGCTGTTGTGTAGTGGTTGTTGTCTGCGTGCCCTGACCGCAGTATACACCGCTATATTCACCTCACCTATATAGCTAGTGATCTATCTTTTATAATAGAGCTTGCAGTCAGTAGTGTTAGGAGCTAGTGCGTGCTGTCTGCGTGCTCTGTACCCAGTACATACCGCTATATCCACCTACATAGCTCTTCTCTATTTGAGACCAATTGCCATCTGCAGGAGTTGTTGGAAGTTGTGTGTGCCTCCAGCACAGCACAGTATACATCTGTATATACCCCTTTATCTCTGGTGTTCTATAATAAAGGCATCTGCAGGAGTTAGTGGGTGTTATGTGCCTCTAGCACAATATACACTACCCAACTGCTTTTTTACCCAACTCCCTTCAGGCCATTACCATGTCTGGAAGGCCAGCAAGGAGAGGCAGACAGGCGCGAGCCGATAAAAGAGGGCAAGCAGGCTCTGTGTCTAGAGACAACAGTGCTGGTCGTGGACGCGGTGCATTGTCATCAGCACGTGGCCATGGGACACGCTTGTCCTTCTTTTCGGCAGCTGGACATGTTGAGCCGCAACATGCCAACGACTTGGTAGAGTGGATGACCAAGCCCTCTTCATCCTCCTCATCCTCTCTCACCCAGGCTCAGGGTACTAGCAAAGCAGCTGCCAACGCATCGTCTTCCCTCCTCTCAATGTCATTATCAGTGACTCCTTCCCTAGACCCACCACGTCCTCCTGAGGAGTCTCCTGAACTCTTTGAGCACAGTGTTGGGTACATGCTCCAGGAGGATGCCCAGTGTTTTGTGGGCTCTGATGATGACACTCAGCTAGAGGAAGGCAGTAGCGTGAGCGCAGAGAGAGGGGATGCTCAAGGACAGCAATCTGGCAGTCATGTTCCACAAGCTGCAGCATACTGCCAGGTTTGCTACAGCGATGAAGAGGGAGGGGATGATGAGGGCACTGACTCCACGTGGGTGCCTGGAAGGAGAGAGGAGGAGGAGGAGGCACATGTCCAACGAGGCAGGATGCCCTCCGGGGGCCAGCTTAGGGGCAGCACACCGACTGAATCACACCGTAGAGCTCCGCCTGTGCAGAGCGCTGCCTCTGTGCGTTATTCTAAAAGTTCTTTGGTGTGGGCCTTTTTTGAGACGAGTGCATCAGATCGCACCGCTGCTATTTGCAACATATGTCTCAAGCGTATCTCACGTGGCCAAAACATCAGCCGCTTGGGCACCACATGCTTGACCAGACATATGTTGACCTGCCATGCAGCTCGTTGGCAAGTGTACCTCAAAGACCCACACCAAAGAACAAAGCGGACCTCTCCTTGCTCCTCATCAGCTGGCATCTCCAACCCCACTAGACCTTCAGTCCTCTCTGAAACCTGCTCTGAGAGGAATGAAGGTGTAGAATTAGGTGTGTCAAAGCCAAGTGCTTCCGGGAACTCTGCTAGCGGTACACCCACGTCCGATTATAGCAGGCAAATGACCCTGCCCCAGCTGCTGGACCGGCGAAAGAAGTTCACTCCCAGCCATCCATATGCCCAGCGGTTGAATGCTAGCTTGGCTAAATTGCTAGCACTTCAACTGCTGCCTTTTCAGTTGGTAGACTCGGCCCCCTTTCGTGAGTTTGTACAATGTGCGGTTCCTCAGTGGCAGGTCCCCAAACGCCACTTTTTCTCACGGAAGGCGATTCCGGCTCTCTACCGGCATGTGGAAGGCAATGTCCTTGCCTCGCTGGACAGGGCGGTCAGCGGTAAGGTGCATATTACCGCTGACTCATGGTCCAGCAGGCATGGACAGGGACGTTACCTGTCTTTCACGGCCCATTGGGTCACTCTTCTGGCAGCTGGGAAGGATGCAGGACAAGGTGCAGTAGTGTTGGAGGTTGTTCCGCCACCACGCCTCCAAAATGCTACTATTGGTTGTGACACACCTCTCTCCTCCACCCCCTCCTCTTCTTCTTCCTCCATGGCCTCTTCCAGTGCTCTGTCCTCAGAACCAGCGGTGCTTCGTAGGCGTTCCAGGGGCTACGCAAGTACGCAGGCAAAACGATGCCATGCCGTGCTTGCGCTGGTTTGTTTGGGGGACAGGGGCCACAATGGGGCGGATGTTTTGTCAGCTCTGCAGGGGCAGGCCGAGAGGTGGTTGACGCCACGCCAGCTTAAGCCAGGAATGGTGGTTTGCGACAATGGCACCTGTAACGATATCACGTCTGAGCCAGGATATATTGTAACTAGCTGCCTCTTTGTGTGGAACGCAGCCATGACAGTTTGGCTACCTTGTAAACTTACAGAAGAATCTGAACTTACCCCCTCCCTGTCTTAGGAATTCCGAAGCTTTTAAATCTTCAAAAGGAAAAAACGGTTATCTTAGCAGAGAAAACAGAACCAGGCTAGGTCAATAAACAAGGCTCAAGTTGCCTGGCAAGATATTCCGGCCTGTCGTAAAACTGTCACCCTCTCCATGCAGAGAACCAACAGATACCCGTCGTAAATACTTCCAACCACAGACTGCAGACAGATTAGTAAAGTTTTGAAACTTCAACATTTTTTATAACTTTCAAAGCCATCATAGCACAGCCATAATATGGATATATTTAGTTTCCTCGGATAATTTCTAACATTTCAAGTCCAAACACCCCTATGTCAGGTCATATGGGAATCCACTGGGACCCCTTACTCCTCCTAGGTAACACTGAAATGGGAAACCTGTCATGTGTGGACTTGTTTTAAAGCAAATATCATGCTGATCACTAAAATGGATATCTGCAGTCTATAGTCATGAGTGTAGACACCTCCCAGCAACCAACCCCTAAACAAGATGACCAGACGATTGGTCACTGGTCGCTGTCAACACCCCCTTTGATTTGACAGAAAAGAGGAGAGGCCAAGGCAATGGGCAGTTCTCCTTTTACCATCCAAGAAAGAACATCTGCCAAGTTTGAGAACCGATTACCTTTGCTCATCGATTGAACTCTGATCAACTCTCGGACATTAATTGCAAGTATTCTTCCTTCTCAATTCTACCTTATTTCTTTGTGGCTGTATATTGTCTTTATTTTTTGAAACATCCTTTTTCTGTAAATGTTTTATTCGCACCAACCTTGACCTTTTCATAATAAACCCTTATGTTGAAAAGTGTTAACCTTGTCTTTAAAGCTCTTGATGCAAACTATAAACGAACCTGTCTCTTAAAAGGGCGCTACTGTGGTAGAGTAAGGCACTGAGCGGACCTGTCTGTGGTGGCAGTGTGTGTTGCAGGTGCTTATTCTAAACTTATAATTGGTATTGCTTAAATTACGAGTCCCCCTGGCTCTGTCTTTTAAACGGGGGTGGTGGCAGTTAAAGGGTTAATTGCGTAATTAGCCCAGTGACAATCGCTCTCAGGCTGCCTGCACCTAGATTGTGGTCCCGCAAGCTGGAAAATCTTTGTGCTGGGTGCAGCTGAGTGTGGCATTGTTACGTAAGTGACAGCGGGGTGCGAGGTTGGCCAGTCCTTTGTCGCCACTTAGCGAGGAGGGCAGGAATCTGACACTCGCGTTCGTCACAGCACCAACCTCCTCTCCGCCCTCCGACAGGGACAACTGACCCATGTGCCCTGTGTAGCTCACGTCCTTAACCTGGTGGTGCAGCGGTTCTTGGGCAGGTACCCCGGCTTACAGGATGTCCTGAAGCAGGCCAGGAAAGTCTGTGTGCATTTCTGCCGATCATTTAATGCCTGTGCTCGGCTGGCTGAGCTCCAAAAGGAGTTGAACCTGCCCAAGAACCGCCTTATATGTGACATGCCCACCAGATGGAACTCAACATTGGCCATGCTGCAGCGGCTGCACACACAGCAGAGGGCCATCAATGAGTACCTGTGCGACTACGGCACCAGGACAGGGTCAGGGGAGCTCGGTTTTTTCTCACCACGCCAGTGGGGCATGATCAGGGATGCATGCACTGTCCTGTCACCGTTTGAGGAGGCCACAAGGATGGTGAGCAGTGACAGTGCATGCATCAGTGACACTGTACCTCTTGTCCACCTCTTGGAGCATACGCTGCGTGGAATAATGGACAGGGCACTTGAGGCAGAACAGAGGCAGGAAGAGGAGGACTTCCTTGCCTCTCAAGGCCCCCTTTATCCAGACAGTGTTCCTGCTGTGCCACCCATCACACAGGAAGAGGATGAGGAGGAGGAAGAGGAGGAGGAGGATGATTGTGTCAGCATGGAGGTGGAGGCTGGCACTCAACATCAGCATCAGCAGCAGCAGCAGCAGTCTTGTAGGGGTGATTTACAGTCCCAAGAAACACGTGGACTTGTACGTGGCTGGGAGGAGGTAGCTGCGGATCATGTTGTCCTTAGTGACCCAGAGGACTCCGGACCGAATGCCTCAGCTAACCTACGCTGCATGGCCTCCCTGATCCTGCAAAGCCTGCGGAAGGATCCTCATATTCTTCGGATCAAGGAGAGGGACCATTACTGGCTGGCCACTCTCCTTGATCCACGGTACAAGGTTGCCGACCTTATCTTGCCAT
The DNA here is from genome assembly GCF_037356315.1 of Lithobates pipiens. Classification (NCBI taxonomy): domain Eukaryota; kingdom Metazoa; phylum Chordata; class Amphibia; order Anura; family Ranidae; genus Lithobates; species Lithobates pipiens. Next base: position 295,113,680 of record NW_027507784.1, on the reverse strand, counting down.
CGCAGAGGGAGCAGAGGATGAGACATCTGCGGGAGGCCTTGCAGAAAGGTCTGTGCAACTCGTTCCCAGAGACTGGGAGGTTACAAACTCCTGGTCCTGAACAACGTGTTGCTGAGGCATCGGTCAGAAGGAGCGGTGGAGAAGGTGGCCGTCTGACTGATGCTTTCAGACAATTTTTTAGTCCGCAGCCCCAAGGTATGATCGGTTCCAGCACCCATCGCCAGTGTCTGATTTACATGGTGCAGGAATACCTAGGGGCAAGGTCAGACTTGGACACCTTTCCCACCGAAAATCCTCTGGCTTACTGGGTCTTGAGGATGGATCACTGGCCAGAGCTTGCACAGTATGCAATTGAGCTACTGGCCTGTCCTGCATCCAGCGTTCTTTCGGAACGCACCTTCAGTGCTGCTGGTGGCTTTGTTACCGATCACAGGGTGCGCCTGTCCACCGAATCAGTTGATCGACTGACCTTCATCAAGATGAATCAGTCTTGGATCACCCACAGCTACCAAGCACCTGAAGCTGATGTAACAGAATAATTTTTTTTGAAATATCACATCCCTTCAAGACTGCCTATGCTGATGCTGAGTGACTGTCCTGTTATGTTGATTGTCTATCCTCTTCCTCCTCCGCTGATATGTTGGAAGAACATTTCTGGTTCTGGTTGATGCCATCAGCCCAATTTTTCTGCCCCTGTTTAACAGGGACGTTTAAGTACAATTTTTGATGCAATGCTTTGCAGCAGGGCTAATTCCTGCAATCAAACAAGAGTATATGGGAGAGGTTGCAGTGTGGTGGCACCAGCACCAGTGCCTAAGGCCCAATTTTTCTGCCCCTGTTTAACAGGGGCGTTTAATTACAATTTTTGATGCAATGCTTTGCAGCAGGGCTAATTCCTGCAATAAAACTAGAGTATATGGCAGAGGTTGCAGTGTGGTGGCACCAGCACCAGTGCCTAAGGCCCAATTTTTCTGCCCCTGTTTAACAGGGGCGTTTAAGTACAATTTTTGATGCAATGCTTTGCAGCAGGGCTAATTCCTGCAATAAAACTAGAGTATATGGGAGAGGTTGCAGTGTGGTGGCACCAGCAGCAGTGCCTAAGGCCAAATTTTTCTGCCCCTGTTTAACAGGGACATGTAATTACAATTCTTGATATAATATTTCACAGGAGGGCCCCTTCCTGTGCCCACCCAGAGTAACGGTGAGGACTTATAGTGTTGTGGCACCAGCACCACAACCACCAAAGGTCAATTTTTCTACCACTGTTCAACAATGGCATGTAATTACAATTCTTGATATAATCGTTCACAGCAGGGCGCTCCAGCGCCAACCAAGAGTCACTTTGAGGGCTTACAATGTTGTGGCAAAACCAACACCTTGTTCCGCCATTTCTGCAGAGCATATAGGGCAGGCCCCTACTTTCAAACATCCAATTTACAAACATCTCCTACTTGCAAACGGAAGGAGACAACAGCAAGTGAGATGAAAAAAGATGGACGACAAAACAAATTATACAGGGGTGATAACCCTTCCCTATGTTTTCCAAAAAGCTTAAAAATAGTTTTTTTGACTGGAGCTACACTTTAAAAATGTACCAGTTGAAAATTACAAACAGATTCAACTTAACACAACAAACCTACACAGTCCCTGTCTTGTTTGCACCGCCTGTATACTGCTGTTCTGAGTATATAGGGCCTGGGGGCCACACGCATTTCCTTTTTTTAATATGGGTACAGGGTTCCCCTTAATATGCGTACAAGACCCAAATAGGCTGGTAATGGGCAGGGAGGGCTACCCATGCCATTTTTCTCAATGATTTTCAACCATATTGCAGGAACCAGATATAACATTAAAACCGCAAGCAGTTTTAAATGGTGTTATTTCCGTTTAATGTAATTTTGTGCAGGGACTGTTCTAAACACGGGAAACACGTGGTACTTCACAGGCATACTACAGACACCCCCCAGGCACCATATTTAAAGGAATATTTCACTTTTTTTTTTCACTTTAATCGTCATTAAAATCAGTGCTCCCGCCAAAACTGCCATTTTTAAAAACATTTTAGGCATTGACCCATGTCCCCTGGGGCAGGAGCCAGGTCCCCAAACCCTTTTTAGGACAGTATCTTGCATATTAGCCGTTAAAATTAGCACTTTTCATTTCGAACGTTCGAGTCCCATAGACTTCAATGGGGTTCTAAAGTTCGTTCGAATTTGGGGTCCGTTCGAAAGTTCTGGTGCGAACCGAACTGAGGGTGTTCGGCTCATCCCTACCATAGATGGTTTCCCCATGTTCCTATTAAAAAAGCACTTACATAAAGTATTATTAACATGCAAATGTGGCTTATTAAACAGTCAGTATTAAAATTATGATAATTTATTTGACATCTATATACTCCAATCAATATACAGCTGTGCGCAAAAGTTTGCATACCCTGGCAGAATTTGTGAAATTTTGGCATTAATATTGAAAATATGACCGATCAAGCAAAAAATAAAAAATAAATAATTTAAGGATAGCAATCACATGAAGACATTTATTATCACATCATTTTTTGGATCCTTTTGATATCATAATGATAACAGAAATCACCCAAATGGCCCTGATAAAAAGTTTACATACCCTGGAATGTTTGGCCTTGGTACAGACACAGAAGGTGGCACACACATGTTAAAATGGAAATTCCCCGCTTGCCGACCAGCCGCCATCATTTTACTGTGGCAGGTTGGCATGATCCCGCAAACCATAGTAGCTATACGTCGGCTCGCGGGTTTGAGATGCACTGTGGGGGTAGCGATGCTCCTGGCCAACGGTTGCGATGACCGCCAGCCACAGGCGATCGCAAGCACGAGGGACAGAACACGGAAGTGTGTGTGTAAACACACAAATCCGTGTTTGATTCTGAGAGGAGGGACAGATCGTGTGTTCCTATTAGCTAGGAACCACGATCTGTCACTTCCTCTAGTCAGTCCCCTTCCCTTCAGTTAGAATCACCTCCCAGGGAACACAATTAACTGCTTGAACCCCTAGTGTTAACTCCTTCACTGCCAGTGCCATTTTTACAGTAATCAATGCATTTTTTAGCACTGATCGCTGTATAAATGCCAATGGTCCCAAAAATGTGTCAAAATTGTCCGATGTTGCAATCATGATAAAACTTGCAGATCACTGCCATTACTAGTAAAAAAAATAATAATAAAAATGCTATAAATCTATCCCCTATTCTGTAGACGCTTTAACTTTTGCGCAAACCAATCAATATACACTTATACACAGAATATTGTGTTTTTTTCAAAATTGTCGTTCTTTTTCTACAAAAAAAAACACAATATTTTGTACGTTTTGCTATAATAAATATCCCCAATTTCTTTTTTTTTTAAAAACAAACTTTTTTCTCAGTTTAGGCCGATATGTATTCTTCTACATATTTTTGGTAAAAAAATGACAATAAGCAAAAGTTATAGCATCTACAAAATAGGGGAAAGATTTATGGCATTTTTGTTATTATTATTTTTTTACTAGTAATGGCGGTGATCTGCGATGTTTATCGGGACGGTGACATTATGGCAAACAGATTGGACACTTTTGACACATTTTTGAGAGCATTGGTATTTATACAGCGATCAGTGGTATAAAAATGCACTGATTACTATGTAAATGTCACTGACAGGGAAGGGGCTAACAGTCGGGGGCAATCACGGGGTTAACTGTGTTACCTAGGGAGGGATTGTAACTTGGGTGGTGGGACTGCCTGGGTGAGGAGACTGATCGTTGTTCATACTTGGTATGAACAACAGATTGCTCTCCTCACCCCTGACAGCACAGAGATCTCTGTTCTGTCTCTGTGTGGAGTGATCGCGGGTGCCCAGCGGTTATCGCAACTCCCGGGCACGAGCTTCGGCTCAGGCGTCACGTCGCAGGCTCCTCCCCTCTTCTAGTGGTCAAAGGGCATACCGACGTACAGCTACGTTGGTTCGCCCAGGGGAGCCATCCTGCCACAGTAAAACTGTGGCGGCTGGCCAGGAAGGCGTTAAAAACAACCACACTATATTTTTGGAGAGTAGCCCTTATTTCTCCTGTGGTTACGTGTGGATTTTTCTTTGTATTAGCAATTCTTCTGCCAGTTGTGGCTGTAATCTTTCTTGGTCTACCTGACCTTGGCTTGGTATCGAATGAGCCCCTAATTTTCCACTTCTTAATAAGTGATTAAACGGTGATGACTGGCATATTCAAGGCTCTGGATATCTTTTTATATCCTTTTCCATCTTTATAAAGTTTCATTAACTTATTACACAGGTCTTTTGACTGTTCTTTTCTACCTCCTCATGGCTCAGTGTCTAGCCTACATCCATGTGAGGAGCTAACAAACTCATTGACTATTTATACACAGACATTAATTGTGGTTTAAAAAGCCACACATGTGGGAAATTAACCTTTAATTGCCATTTTAACTTTGTGTGCCACCGTCTGTGTCTGTAGCAAGGTCAAACATTCCAGGGTATGTAAACATTTTATCAGGACCATTTGGGTGATTTCTGTTATCATTATGATTGAAAAAAGATCCAAAAAACTGTGTGATAAAAAAATGGCTTCATGTGATTGCTATCCTTAAATAAAATATAGTTTCTTGGCACAATCAGTCATATTTTCAATATTAATGCCAAAATTTCCTAATTTCTGCCAGGGTATGCAAACTTTTGAGCTGTACATCCAAGATGGATCCTAGCACTACATCGTTTTTAAAAGGACGTCAGCTGCCTATTCAAGTCAAAATGACAGTGCCTCCGGAATACCACCCCAGCAATGTATACTCCCTAGTTCATGCTCCTTCAACATCTCCCCCTCTGTGGAACACCCTGAGAAAAGCTGCCCATACCCTAGTGGATTTTCCAACAAACGTTTGTTGGAAAATGAATACAAAAATTCACAGTACATTCAATGACGTGACAAATGCTGTTTTCAAAAGTACTCCAAAATTTTGTTGTCTTTTAATATTTGATTTTGTGATGAATGCAGTTTGAAACTACAAATTTGTTTGTTGAAGAAAAAATTTCCATCCTGCACCTGCAATTTTTCTTTCACTGCAGTTGAAAGCCATCAATTTGACCCCACTATAAGATAAGAAAATGTTTCTAAGGCCGCGTACACACGGGCGGACTGTTCGCCCAACTTTGTCCGCTGAACAGTGTTTCAGCGGACAGTCCGCTCATGTGTGGGCTTCAGCGGACAGTTTCAGCGGACAGTCTGACGAACAAAGTTTTTCGGAATTTCCGTAAGACAGTCCGCTGAAACTTGGTTTGAGCGGACAGTCCGCTCGTGTGTAGGCTTGTTCGTCAAACTAAGTTCCGCGCATGCTCAGAAAGGATTTACAGGGCGGACAGGGCGGAAGCGCTCGGTCTTGTAAAACTAGTGTTCGTATTGAAGCTAGCATATTCGTCATGCTGCTAATTTTGTGTTTTTTTAATATAGCCCATTCTTTTCTTCTTCGTAATGCAAGAAAAGTGAAGTAGCTTTGCTGCTTATATTCACACAGAGTTATACCACATGTTTTTATTCATCCTCATCCTATGATTAATCTTCCAATTATAGAAAAAATTTATTCAATTAAAAAAAAAAAAAAAAAAAAACCCCCAAAAAAAATAAAAAATTATATATATATATATATATATATATATATATATATATATATATATATATATATATATATATAATTTTTTTTTTTTTGGGGGTTTTTTTTTTTTTTTCTTAAAAAAATGTAGATATATATATATATTTTATTAAAAAAAAAATATAGAATTTATCTATTACTATATATTTTTGGAACTACTATTGTCATTTTTTTTTTTTTTTGTGGGGGGGGTTGAAACAAGATGGACTTGCATTTTTTTTTGGCCAAGCAGGACTATGCAAGTAGAGATAGATAGATAGATAGATAGATAGATAGATAGATAGATAGATAGATAGATAGATAGATAGATAGATAGATAGATACCCAAACCAGCATTTTAGCTTACACATGATTGCATGTTCAAAATCAGCAGAGCTTCCCCTCATTTCAAATGTTAAGCCTCAAATTTACAGCGACTGCACTTCCAAGTGCACTTGCAGTGCTTTAAAAATTGCACTTGAAGTTAGCATATTTACATGAACGTGTGTTTTGTAAATAACCCCCAGAGTCTTTTGACATGTATCTGCCTACTCACAAATAAACTTTGTTTTTTAAGCCAAAATTAAAAAACAAAAAAAAAAAAAAAAAACATACAATATTTTTTTGAAATAATAAATTTTTATTTTTCCTCAGAACAAAAATAAATCAAGAGGGAGGCAACACTGGAGACAATTTTGACGTTTGTGAAGCCTTTTGTCCCCCAGGCACACATCAAGTGAGTGGCCACCAAAATTCCGAACCTGTGTAGCATGTAAATAGGGAGCACAACATGGTCCTAGAATCCCAAAGACCAGGAACAGCAGCAGATGAGATCTATGTCCCCAGACTGTGGTACTACAACAGCCTGCGTCTTCTTTCAGAGCAGACTGAAGCCAGGCAGTCACTTGCGACTCTTCCGTCTAGCCTTCCCTCCACGCGTCGCTGGAGGCTGTGCCTCTGGTGGTGGACATGTGGTAGGAGGAGGAGGAGGAGGAGGAGCAGTAGGGTCTGCGTTATAAAGCTTGGTGGTGGGTGTGAGCTCACCCTTCAGACCCCGTTGGATGGCATCAAAAAATACTGCTTCACACAAGTTTCGCTGTGGTTTGTCCATTTCAAGTAGCTTACTAGCCAGATAAGTGCCATAGGCCTCCTCCGGATTGGGGGGTTTGGACAGAACTTGTGTGGCTTGGCGTATAAGCGCCAAGGACTCCTCCTCTGTACGGGTCATCCTCCTGGGCCTTTTGCTGGCTAGGCGGAGGGGAGGGACCTGGCTTTCAGTCCGACTCCTGCTGGGCCCAGCTAGCTCTTGTGTGTGGCTGGTCCCGGCCTCCTCCTCCATACCACTGGTCCCGGCCTCCTCCTGGGTGAGCTCATCCTGTGTAAAAAAACAAAGAAATCAATAAATAAAATATGTCTATATTTAGAAATCATCAATCACTAACAATTTTACAGTTCTCACTTGCAAATACATTTGTCTTGAAATACAAAAGGCTATCATTTTGACACCATCATTTTTCCATCAGTTCACCAAGATTTGAGCCACATTTGTGGAAACTACTGTATCCTTCTATCTAATTTAATTTGTGATGAAATCCTAGATTTGGAAGCAATTCAAACATTGAACTTTACATCATTAATATTTGAGCAATCCAAACTTTAGAAACTAAAATATACCTGGCTCCAGCTGGGCGCATCAACTTCGTCCAGCAAGGAAGGGTCTGGATCTTCCAGGGATGGCTCACCTGAGGTGGAGGGACGGGTAGACGGAAGAGTAGAAAGTGACTGCCTGGCTTCTGACGTGTCATCCAGAAAACGCAGCCTGTCATAATACCACAGCCTAGGTACATAGACCTGACCTGCTGCTGATCCTGATGTTTGGGACTCTAGGATCTTTCTGTGCTCCCGCCTATACACGCTACGCAGGTTCCTAATTTTGGCGTTCACAAAGTCAGTGTCTGCCTGGGGGAGTCGGGTTTTCACAAACGCCAAAACTGTCTCCAGTGTCTTCTTCCGGGCAGCACGGCTAGAATATTGGGGGTGTTTTGAATCCCAAAGATTACTGTGCGACTCAATTAAGTCCAGAAATGTTGAGAGGAAGGCCTCCTCCTTAAAGGGGTCTGGGGTATACCTTTGCATTTTCTGAAAAACAAAAAAACAAAACAAAAAAAAAGTCAGACCAAATGCACACTATATTGTAAAACAGAGGGGGGGAGAGAAGTGAAGTTTGGGACTTTAAATGAAGCACAACATGGTGCTTCCATCCCGATAATCAGTAAAAAATGTAAAGGGGATTTGGGACTTTTAGATGAAGCAATTGTATAGTATAGACAAACTGTAAATTAATGATATTTAAATATTTATTAAATTGAAGACATTCATCTAGAATCATAAAGAATATAATTTATTTCATATACATTTATACTGCACATAAGGCCTGAACATCATGAGTAAGATAATATAATCAAAACGATATAAGATCAAAGTCAAATAAATAAATAAATAAATAAAGAAGGAGAAAATAATACTAAAAAATGTATAATTGCTATGGCGAGAAAATGCCACAGCGACAGATCCAAAACTGGCATATGCACCCACAGGACCTATACAGATCTATTGACTAATCTAAGGACCATATCATGAAATGTTGATAAAAGCTGGGTAGGGATCAATCCATATGGAATACAACTGTGTCATCAAGTATAGCTCGACGCGTTTCGTGGATTTTTCCACTCGTCAGGAGCAAATGTACCAGAGATTCCTATAAAAGTATATAAGATATGTCAATATATAAAATACAAATTATACCAGATATTATATGTCAATAGATGGCTCACCAAACACACTCACCAACCCAAACCGTATACGCAGCGCATGGTGACCGGCGCAGGGCAGGCCACGGATATACATCCCAACACGGGAGCTGAGGCGGCATAATATAGAGGTGCAGCATCAGATGAACAGAGGAAGTGTGCAGTGTGGATAGCCAATTTAGTATGGCCAGACGTGATGATATGTCATCAGTGGAACAGGGGTATCTGTGAACAGAATATTATACTAATTATGTGTGTTGGTGCATAACAAAAGTGTAATATGAGTGAATTATTTGTGTGGTAAACTCAATGTGACTACACAAAGAGTAATTACCGTAATGTATGAAATAAGAATAAATAAATAAATAAAAAATTAGATGAGTAAAAAAGATGCAATAATGAAATGATTAGTGAGGAAATAGTAAAGTGTGAAAATAAATGGTGAAAATGTATGAATGTGGAGACATAAAAAACCACCAATGAAAAAAGGAAAGGCAAAAAGGTGAAAGTAAAAGACAGGGCATAAACAAAAAGAAAAACCCATACCGAGATGCTGCACGAAGCACAACCAGCAGAAAGATACATTGGATGTGCTGTACCCCCAGACGGAGACCGGTCCGATAAACGGCCAGCTCAGAATGAGGGATATATATATATATGCCGCCAGCGCCACGCGGTGAACCAATAGGGGGGAGGAGAGACATCACCGGAGCTGAATGACCACTCAGTAACCGGCAAGGAAACTCCTCCATAGGGACACCAGGTGTTTAAGCTGGGCGCCGGCGTGTGACGTCATCACAAGCGTCACACTATATTGTGACAATGTAGGCGAGACACACACTACCACACACGCTACCCCCCCACACACACACTACCCCCCACACACACACTACCCCTCCCACACACACAAACACTACCCCCCCCACACACACACACACACACACACACACACACACACACACACACACACACACACACACACGCTACCCCCCCACACACACACACACACTACCCCTCCCACACACACAAACACTACCCCCCCCCACACACACACACACACACACACACACACACACACTACACACACTACTGCCCCATACACATACACACACACACACACACACACACACACACACACTACCCCTCCCACACACACAAACACTACCCCCCCCCCCCACACACACACACACTACACACACTACTGCCCCATACACGTACACACACACACACACACACACACACACACACACACACACACACACACACACTACACACACTACACACACTACTGCCCCATACACACACACACACACACACACACACACACACACACACAAACACTACCCCCCCCCCCCCACACACACACACACACTACACACACTACTGCCCCATACACATACACACACACACACACACACACACACACTACACACACTACTGCCCCATACACATACACACACACACACACACACACACACACTACTGCCCCATACACATACACACACACACACACACACTATCCCTCCCACACACACAAACACTACCCCCCCCCCCCACACACACACACACACACTACACACACTACTGCCCCATACACATACACACACACACACACACACACACACACACACACTACACACACTACTGCCCCATACACACACACACACACACACACACACACACACACAAACACTACCCCCCCCCCCCCACACACACACACACACACACACGCTACTCCCCCACACACACACACACACACACACACTACCCCCCACACACACACACACACTACCCCTCTCACACACTTACAAACACTACCACCCCCCCCCCCCCCACACACACACACTACCCCCACCCCCCTATACACCCACCTCCACCCCCACACTACCACACAAAACACCAACCCCACTCAACCACCAACCCACATAAAAATCAATTAAACATCAATAAGATTAAATTTCAATATGCACATTCCTAACGCAGGCTTTAAATTAAACGAAAATAAAACGATAACTATCTTACCGTCGCGTGTAGCACTCGCTGCTTCCGTTCGGACAAGCGTACGGCCTCGCGGTAACGCTTTATATACAGCGCATGCGCTCAGGCTCCGCCTGCGTCACCCGCCCCTGACGTTCCGTGTGACCGTATTTCCCCGCCCCCTCTACCCTCGTTCCGCTGTGGGTGAATGATAGGAGAAAATGGCGGACGCAACTTCAATTAGCAGCGTGAGCAGCGCGGAGGAAAGCCATGGACCCCATGCTTCTGGAGCAAGGAGGAGATATAAGGCCACCAATATGGCCTTTGAAGAGATGGTGGAGATGGTGGCTATATTAAGCAGGGAGGACTATGATGGGGAACATGGCCCATACCCCAAACCTAATGTCCGGAAAAGCGCCATCTTGGATAAGGTCGTGACAACATTACAGAACAAATTTGGGGTACAACGAGGCAAGGACCAGCTCCGGAAACGATGGTCCGACATCAAGTCCAGGGAGCCGGACCAATATCACCGCATCAAAAAGGCCCTGAAAAAAAGTGAGTAAACTCTGCGTTTCTCGTGACTGTCGGACATAATCGTTCGTGTAGGTATTGTATGTAAATCTGGCGGATTTGTTCGTAATCGTTCGTGTAGGTATTGTATGTAAATCTGGCGGATTTGTTCGTAATCGTTCGTGTAGGTATTGTATGTAAATCTGGCGGATTTGTTCATAATCGTTCGTGTAGGTATTGTATGTAAATCTGGCGGAACTGATAGTTCGTGTAGTTAATAGTTCATGTAATGAGCGCATATGGTTGTTCGTATATGTGGGCGTAAATAGCATGAATTTGTATATGGTGTAAATTTATCTGGTGTTGGATTAGATTTTAATTATTTATTATTTTTTTTGTATTGTTCATGATAAACTGAATTGTCACGCTCAGTTTATAGGATATAAATTTTTACTAAAGTTTCATAAATTTATTCAGTGCAATGTAGACTTAATTAAAAAAATGAGATAGATAGATAAAATGCTGGTTCAACATCTGGACTGGGAAACATTTAAGTGTAGTTTGGGACATCATAGAACATTTTTTGACATAATCACACACAGGTACTCCAGGGGATGATTCGAGTGTGTCCGTCTGTGAAACTTGGACAAAAGATATAAAGTATCACAGTTTGGTTAAAGGCTAGGTTCACATTGCTGCAATGTACGAGATCAAATGTGATTTGCACCGCACTGCAGTGCAAATCACATGTGATCTCTGTGTGATGCGATTTCAGCCATACATATAGTATGGCTGAATTCGCATCGCATCCGGTAACTTGTACATGGCCCTTTTTTTAGTCCACAGCCGAATCGGATCACATGGGTGTTCACACCATGTGGTCCGATTCCTGTTCGAGTTTAAAGATTGCACTGTGATATGAGAAATAATTTGGAGGTGTCAATAAAACTTTACACTGATACTCCCAGCAGGTCACATAGGGCAGTGCGAACTGCGCATGCGATGCGTGAAACCACAGTAGATTTGCAGCGTTCGCACATCGCAGCAGTCTGAACACAGCCTAACTAAAAAAAAAGTCATTTTAAGGATGTATTAAACTAGGATCTTGTAATAACCAGCTAATAATTGTACACCACTTCAAACCAATGTTTCATATTCAAATTTCTGAACTCAAATATCACTATGTGATAAAAGTATCTTTTATTTTTTTTTTGTTTTTGTTTTTTCTTTTCATTCTCATAGGGGAACAAAGACTCAGACAAGAGGCGGAGCAGCCCAGGACCCCCCGACCTCGCCAGCCTGATTGGGCACTTAGCCCCAGCCCTGCGTCGGTATTGGAGCTGCCCAGCCCTGTGTCTGTGAGGGAGCAGCCAAGCTCGGTATCCTCCGCTGGACCAAGCTCCGTAGCTCCACTGGATGAGCCGAGCCCAGGGCTAGATGTGGAGGAGGAAGAGCAGGTGGAGTTACACACCCCACAAAGTGAGTGTCTGACAACCCAGCTTAAGGTAAACAATTAATGGCTGTATATTTTAACCAATTTTTTATCTACACATGTTTTTAGGTGATGATCTGGTTGTGGTAGAACAAGCCGTGGAGCCATTTACCACTGATAGTGCCCAGAGGATGATTGGTGACATCATGGCCTGGAATGGCCAGATTGATCGGATGGAGAACCAAATTCTAAACATCCAAAGAGAACTGGTCACTATGAGGCAGGGAATGAAGAACATGATCGATGTTTTAGGGAGAATCTAAGCCCCTTTTCCCTAAAACCCAATCGATCATGTTCTTCATTCCCTTTGAAAAAAGTTTTTAATGTTTTTACATCATTGTTTTTAGAGGCCAAATTTTGAAGATGCACACGGTGTGTCAACATGTGCTATGTGCCATCAGAGGATCGCAATGGACGCATTTGGTGTTTGCAAACCCTTCCTGATTCTAGTATGTGAGAGGAAGGGATTGCACACACCAAACACGTCCATTGATCACTCATGATGGTACATAGCACATGTTGACATTACCAATTTTTGGTGTGCATCTTCAAAATTTGGCTTTACCCCTTGTTTTATGTAAATAGTTAAAAATATGCTTTTATTTTTTTATTTTTGTGATAATTGTATTTTAGATATATCTATATATTTCTATGTTTACAAAAATAAAAATAAAATAAACAATTTCAAAAAAAAAATAAAAAAATAAAAAAAAAAACAATTTCCAAAAAAAAAAAAAAAACACACAAAAAAAAAAATCTAAAACAGAGGCACTGGTTTGAATGTGCACTATTAAAAAATCAAAAAAAAGATGTGTGTGTGTGTCTACTTCTTTCAATACTCAATACCAGTTTGGGAAGTCATTTTGTGTTTTCTGTCACAAAGGGCCTTATTTCCTATTGTCAAAAACCACTTTGCTATACAAATGCACTAGGACAGGAATATGCAATTAGTGGAAATCCAGCTGTTGCAGAACTACAAGTCCCATGAAGCATAGCAAGACTGACAGCCACAAGCATGAGACCCAGAGGCATGATTGACTTGTAGTTTTGCACCAGCTGGAGGTTGGCCAATTGCATATCCCTGAATTAGGACAATGTAGGAGACAAGCAACGTGAAAAGCAAACAAGAACCAAACTTAAAAATTTGAACAGACAATACATATTTCAAGAAAAATACATTTTTATTGCTCAGCTGGCATTGGAATAGCCCCCCTACCATTAAAATAGCTGACATAGCGGTCACGCACCTCACGTGCTGTTTGGGGGGCTAAGCCAGGAAGGGCATGATCCAGCCCTGTCAGTTCTGGAAATATGAGTCCGGCCTCAGGCCCAATAGGCTGCAGGTACTGGTTACCTGAAAATTTCCGTAGAAAATTGTGCAGAATGCAGCAGCACAGAATCACATAGTTCAGTTTATATTCTGCAAGGTTGATGGCTGTCAGTAACAGACGGAACCGGCTGGCCATAATGCCAAAGGCACTCTCCACAACCCTTCTTGCTCTGGCCAGCCGGTAATTAAAAACCCTCCTCTCCGGGGTGAGGGTCCTTTGGGGGAAGGGTCTCATAAGATGTTCACTCAGACCGAACGCTTCATCAGCCAGAAAAACAAACGGGAGCCCCTCCACATTCTCGGCATCTGGTGGCAAGTCCAGGCCACCAGTGATAAGACGGTGGCAGAACTCGGTCTGCCTAAAGACTCCTCCGTCAGACATCCGGCCGTTCTTCCCCACATCCACATAAAGAAAGTCACATTGTGCCGACACCACCGCCATTAGCACCACACTATGGAACCCCTTATAATTCCAATAGTAGGACCCCGAATGGGGTGGGGGCACAATCCTCACATGTTTCCCGTCGATCGCCCCTCCGCAGTTGGGGAAGTCCCAACGGGCAGCGAACTGGGAAGCCACAGTCTGCCATTCCTGTGGCGTGGAAGGACACTGGGGAGTCAAACACAGGAAAAAAAAATTAGTCATTGAATAAAAACAATTGATAAGAAATAAAACTCAAAAACATTTTGGAACAACAGTTAAACAGAAATATTGCAAATTTGTTTTCTGCCAAAAAAAAAAAAAAAAGTAGGCGGACCAATTCACAGATTAATCAGCCCTCTGATGGACCAGGGGACATAAATTAGGTGGGTAAGTGGGGTGGGGGGACTAATTAATGAGTATCCAACACCTGCAAGCAATTTGAGTGGGGTGGGGGGACTAATTAATAAGTATCCAACACCTGCAAGCAATTTGAGTGGGGTGGGGGGACTAATTAATAAGTATCCAACACCTGCAAGCAATTTGAGTGGGGTGGGGGGACTAATTAATAAGTATCCAACACCTGCAAGCAATTTGAGTGGGGTGGGGGGACTAATTAATAAGTATCCAACACCTGCAAACAATTTGAGTGGGGGGATGAGTTGACAATCCATATCTATATATCTATATATCTATATCTATATCTATATATCTATATATCTATATCTCTATATCTATATCTCTATATATCTATATCTCTATATACCTATATCTCTATACAGTGGTGTGAAAAAGTGTTTGCCCCCTTCCTCATTTCCTGTTCCTTTGCATGTTTGTCACACTTAAGTGTTTCGGAACATCAAACCAATTTAAACAATAGTCAAGGACAACACAAGTAAACACAAAATGCAATTTGTAAATGAAGGTGTTTATTATTAAAGGTGAAAAAAAATCCAAACCATCATGGCCCTGTGTGAAAAAGTGATTGCCCCCCTTGTTAAAACATACTATAACTGTGGTTGTCCACACCTGAGTTCAATTTTTCTAGCCACACCCAGGCCTGATTATTGCCACACCTGTTCACAATCAAGGCATCACTTAAATAGGAGCTGCTTGACACAGTAAGGTCCACCAGAAGATCCTTAAAAGCTACACATCATGCCGAGACCCAAAGAAATTCTGGAACAATTGAGAAAGAAAGTAATTGAGATCTATCAGTCTGGAAAGGGTTATAAAGCCATTTCCAAAGCTTTGGGAATCCAGCAAACCACAGTGAGAGCCATTATCCACAAATGGCGAAGACATGGAACAGTGGTGAACCTTCCCAGGAGTGGCCAGCCGCCCAAAATTACCCCAAGAGCGCAGCGACGACTCATCCAAGAGGTCACAAAAGACCCCACGACAACGTCCAAGGAACTGCAGGCCTCACTTGCCTCAGTTAAGGTCAGCGTTCATGCCTCCACCATCAGGAAAAGACTGGGCAAAAATGGCCTGCATGGCAGAGTTCCAAGGAGAAAACCACTGCTGAGCAAAAAGAACATCAAAGCTCATCTCAATTTCTCCACAACACATCTTGATGATCCCCAAGACTTTTGGGACAACATTCTGTGGACCGATGAGACAAAAGTGGAACTCTTTGAAAGGTGTGTGTCCAAGTATATCTGGCGTAGAAGGAACACTGCATTTCATAAAAAGAACATTATACCAACAGTAAAATATGGTGGTGGTAGTGTGATGGTCTGGGGCTGTTTTGCTGCTTCAGGACCTGGAAGACTTGCCGTGATAAAAGGAACTATGAATTCTGCTGTCTACCAAGAGATCCTGAAGGAGAATGTCCGACCATCTGTTCGTGTACTCAAGCTGAAACGAACTTGGGTTCTGCAGCAGGACAATGATCCTAAACACACCAGCAAGTCCACCACCGAATGGCTGAAGAAAAACAAAATGAAGACTTTGGAGTGGCCTAGCCAAAGTCCTGACCTGAATCCTATTGAGATGTTGTGGTATGACCTTAAAAAGGCCGTTCATGCTCGAAAACCCTCTAATGTAACTGAATTAGGACAATTCTGCAAAGATGAGTGGGCCAAAATTCCTCCAGGACGCTGTAAAAGCCTCATTGCACGTTATCGCAAACGCTTGGTTGCAGTTGTTGCTGCTAAGGGTGGCCCAACCAGTTATTAGGTTTAGGAGGCAATCACTTTTTCACACAGGGCCATGATGGTTTGGATTTTTTTTCACCTTTAATAATAAACACCTTCATTTACAAATTGCATTTTGTGTTTACTTGTGTTGTCCTTGACTATTGTTTAAATTGGTTTGATGTTCCGAAACACTTAAGTGTGACAAACATGCAAAGGAACAGGAAATGAGGAAGGGGGCAAACACTTTTTCACACCACTGTATATCTATATCTCTATATATCTATATATCTATATCTCTATATATCTATATATCTATATCTATATATCTATATCTATATATCTATATCTATATATCTATCTCTCTCTCTCTCTCTCTCTCTCTCTCTCTCTCTATCTATCTACACACACAGGGTGTATACAAAGAGTATACAAAGAGTATACAAAGGGTGGGGGGGGGGGGCAAGTAAAATAGTACAATGGAGCTGACAATATGAATTATAGAGAAAAACAGTCTCGGCTGTGGGTGTATATGGGGCCCAGGATTGAATGCTGAGGACGTTAATGAAAGCAAATATGCATGTGGGACACAAAAAGGTAAAAAGCTCAAAAAAAATGACACAAAAAAAAAAACATTTAAAAAAAAAAAAAAAATGCATGCATTCATATAAAGGGGACATTCACATCATATTCCTGTCATGGATATTAAAAGTCATGATGAAATGAATACAAACATACAATGCATATAATGCAATATTAAAAGAACAAACTTACCTTCATATATTCCTTCTGCAGGACCCGAATAATGGCAGAACAGGTCTCTGGAATAATGATCCCCAGAGCCTGGGGGGAGATGCCTGTCGAGAACTTGAGGTCCTGAAGGCTTCTCCCTGTCGCCAAGTAGCGCAACGTGGCGACGAGCCTCTGCTCCGGAGTGATGGCTTGCCGCATGCAGGTATCCTGCCTGCTGATATAAGGGGTCAGCAAAGCCAGCAGACGGTGAAAAACGGGGTCCGTCATCCTGAGATAATTCCTGAAATCATCAGGATTATTCTCACGGATCTCACGGAGTAAAGGCATATGCGAGAATTGGTCACGCTGGCGCAACCAATTCTTTGTCCATGAACTCCTCCTCACCCTGTTCACAGACTGGGCTTGGGTCAAAGTATTAACCCCAACACCAAGCCCCAATATAGCACGAACTCGTTCCCGAGTACGTCCACACTCCATGGCTTTGAAACGGTCGGCTGGAAAGACAAGCTCAACTGAACGCACTGAAGAACAGCCAGACCTATGAAGAACGACCTGAAACCCAGAAACGAGCGGACCAGAAGCGCCTAATAACAGGTACAACTGATCCACGCGTACCGAAAGACAGATACAAACCTCACAGGTAGACTGCGCCGCAGTGAACGGACAAATTAAGCTGAAGTCTGAAAAGCGCGAATCGTCTCTAACCAAACTTCTACTAACGCAAAGTCAGCAGAAGGAGCCCAAAGGGTGCTTTGCTGTGTCTTGGACGTCCTATTTCTAGTCCCGTCGTACGTGACGTGCGTCATCGCGCACGCTTTCAGCGGACTGTTCGTTCATCGTGTGTGGTCAAGTCCGTTCATGCTAATTTTGAGCGGACTGTTTGTCAAACTGTTTGACGAACAAAGTTGGGCGAACAGTCCCCCCTGTGTACGCGGCCTAAGACAACAATGTTGAACAACACTCTACTAGTGTGTGGCCATCTTTAAATACATTCTCAGATGGTGTCAGAGCCTACCTCAGTGGACAATGTCGCTGCTCTGCATTTGACAGTGGCTACCCAGACCAAAGCACTGTCACGTGGGAGGGTCATGCAGATGCAGCGCCACCCCTGCAGGAGCCGCTTAGTAATTTTTGGGTTCTGTGTTCTGCATCCAAACCCCAAGAACAACCTCAGCCCCTCTCTGGCAAGGCTGATTAAATAAAATCACTGCAAGCATAAGTACAAATGACACCATAGGGAATAATAGAAATTGCAAGATATTTTACTAGAGGTTATTAAGCCAACAAAAATTTAGACTGTGGCTAGTCCCCAAATTGTAGGGTTTAGCATTAAACAGAGTTACACTGACATGCAATGAAATGGCAGTAGCAATGAGCCTAGCGGTAAGAGCCAACAGGCTTTAAGAAAGCCTATAACCTCAGGTACAAGAGGGGGAGAGAAGACTTTTGGTTTCAGTCAGGTTCCTCTAAGCCCTGATGCCACAGGCAAAAAGAAATAACAAAACACTACATGTGAAACCTGGGTAAAAGTTCTCTATTAAGATCAACAGATTCTACACTTCGAACAATTTAAATGGTAACAGATTCTGTAGGTTAATTCCTTTGGATGGAAAAGTCTTTGAAATAAGGGCATCTGAGATCTTCAGCTGGCTGTTAAGGGGCCCAAGGATATTGCTGTGCAATGGTGACCTGGAAAGTTGGATAGAATAAACAAGGTGTTTCCCAGAGAAAGGTCTTCATGCAGTGTTTATAAATGTAATATTTTGCCTGCTCCTGGAGATACCAAGGCTCGTGGAGATAGGGTGTCCCAGAACAGGCTCTTAAAGGATCTGCAGTCAGATAAAGGATGTCCTACTGACAACGTGACGACCCAGGGATTCAGCAATATCTGCGTGGGTGTACCAGAAGCTAGCCCTGAGGAGCCACACCGCTGTTGAGGTGCCTGTGGTGGTATATCTACACCCAGTGATGGAGCTTGCTGGTGGGAAGGGCAACCACTCTGTCCATGTTAATGCTCACACACCAACAGGCGAGAGTTATAGCCTGTTACTCGCGTAGCTCATGGATCCTCCTGCATTCTCTCCATACAGTCTTCTCTCCCTCTCCTCTGTCCCTTGTAGCCCCCCCCCCCCCACTGGGGCCTCTGGGAAATTATGTTTAACTGTGGCAAAAACAGTGTCCAGATGCTGCTTACAAACTACACTTCCCAATGTACTTTGTGCTTCTGGAAATTCTAGAAGGAAAAGTTTGGTATCTCCATATCCTCATCTTGTGGCCAAAAGGAGTAATTGGATAATGCTTTTATGTTATAGTCCAGCCCTCGAAAATTACACTTGCCTGCTCGCATTTTGTGAGTAAATTTTGAGGGCTGGCGAGGAAGGGCTGCCTGGGAGCGAGGGGGGGCGAGCACTGCCGGTCAGCGGGTTGTATTGGAGTCCTTTTCCCGGCGCTCAAGGAAGGGGAAGAGAGAGGAGAGAGCTAGCTGGATGATCAGAGTGTGAGGGACATCACTAGCGGCTTTCATTTTAATACCCAAGTGTTCCCCGGACTCGCTGTTACACACAGCCCCGCCCCCTGGTCCCAGGGAATTTGATAGACGAATCACCTGTCCAACCAGGGACGAGTGATGTGTATCAACGTTCCCCGGCCAGGGGGTGGGGCTGTATGGGACACCAAACGGCGGGAACACAAAGCAATTGAAATCAAAGCTGTTCCAGTAATGTCCCTCTGTGCTCTTATTATCTGGCCAGCAATGCTCTTCTCCTCTGCTCCCATGCATGATGGACACAGGTAGGCAGCACGATGAACATGGGTGGACACGGGTGACACTGCATTGGTGGACACGGGTGACACTGCTTTGGTGGACAAGGGTGAGACTGTATTGGTGGACAAGTGTGAGACTGTATTGGTGGACACGGGTGAGGCTGCATTAGTGGACTCGGGTGAGGCTGCATTAGTGGACAAGGGTGAGGCTGCATTTGTGGACAAGGGTGAGGCTCCATTTGTGGACACAGGGCGAGGCTGCATTTGTGGACACAGGGTGAGGCTACATCGGTGGACACGGGTGAGGCTGCATTGGTGAACACGGGCGAGGCTGCATTGGTGAACACGGGCGAGGCTGCATTGGTGAACACGGGCGAGGCTGCATTGGTGGACACGGGCGAGGCTGCATTGGTGGACACGGGTGAGACTGCATTGGTGGACACGTGGCGGGGCTGCATTGGTGAACACGGGTGAGGCTGCATTGGTGGACATGGGTGAGGCTGCACTGGTGGACACGGGTGAGGCTGCATTGGTGGACACAGGTGCGACTGCATTGGTGGAAAGGGTGAGGCTGCATTGGTGGACACGGGCAAGGCTGCATTGGTGGACATGGGCGAGGCTGCATTGTGGACACGGGCGAAATTGTCAGACTGAATATTATCTATATCATATTAGTATATCACAGTTCCTAGAATACAGAATTTTTCTGCTATAATTTAAGGTCTAAAATTAAATATAGGTAAATAATCATAGTTATAGTGCCTTGCAAAAGTATTCACCCCCTTGGCATTTTTCGTGTTTTATTGCTTCACAAGCTGGAATTAACATGGATTTTTTGAGGGTTTGCATCATTTACAGTGGTGTGAAAAAGTGTTTGCCCCCTTCCTCATTTCCTGTTCCTTTGCATGTTTGTCACACTTAAGTGTTTCGGAACATCAAACCAATTTAAACAATAGTCAAGGACAACACAAGTAAACACAAAATGCAATTTGTAAATGAAGGTGTTTATTATTAAAGGTGAAAAAAAATCCAAACCATCATGGCCCTGTGTGAAAAAGTGATTGCCCCCCTTGTTAAAACATACTATAACTGTGGTTGTCCACACCTGAGTTCAATTTCTCTAGCCACACCCAGGCCTGATTATTGCCACACCTGTTCACAATCAAGGCATCACTTAAATAGGAGCTGCTTGACACAGTAAGGTCCACCAGAAGATCCTTAAAAGCTACACATCATGCCGAGACCCAAAGAAATTCTGGAACAATTGAGAAAGAAAGTAATTGAGATCTATCAGTCTGGAAAGGGTTATAAAGCCATTTCCAAAGCTTTGGGAATCCAGCGAACAACAGTGAGAGCCATTATCCACAAATGGTGAAGACATGGAACAGTGGTGAACCTTCCCAGGAGTGGCCGGCCGCCCAAAATTACCCCAAGAGCGCAGCGACGACTCATCCAAGAGGTCACAAAAGACCCCACAACAACGTCCAAGGAACTGCAGGCCTCACTTGCCTCAGTTAAGGTCAGCGTTCATGCCTCCACCATCAAGAAAAGACTGGGCAAAAATGGCCTGCATGGCAGAGTTCCAAGGAGAAAACCACTGCTGAGCAAAAAGAACATCAAAGCTCGTCTCAATTTCTCCACAACACATCTTGATGATCCCCAAGACTTTTGGGACAACATTCTGTGGACCGATGAGACAAAAGTGGAACTCTTTGGAAGGTGTGTGTCCAAGTATATCTGGCGTAGAAGGAACACTGCATTTCATAAAAAGAACATTATACCAACAGTAAAATATGGTGGTGGTAGTGTGATGGTCTGGGGCTGTTTTGCTGCTTCAGGACCTGGAAGACTTGCCGTGATAAAAGGAACTATGAATTCTGCTGTCTACCAAGAGATCCTGAAGGAGAATGTCCGACCATCTGTTCGTGTACTCAAGCTGAAACGAACTTGGGTTCTGCAGCAGGACAATGATCCTAAACACACCAGCAAGTCCACCACCGAATGGCTGAAGAAAAACAAAATGAAGACTTTGGAGTGGCCTAGCCAAAGTCCTGACCTGAATCCTATTGAGATGTTGTGGTATGACCTTAAAAAGGCCGTTCATGCTCGAAAACCCTCTAATGTAACTGAATTAGGACAATTCTGCAAAGATGAGTGGGCCAAAATTCCTCCAGGACGCTGTAAAAGCCTCATTGCACGTTATCGCAAACGCTTGGTTGCAGTTGTTGCTGCTAAGGGTGGCCCAACCAGTTATTAGGTTTAGGGGGCAATCACTTTTTCACACAGGGCCATGATGGTTTGGATTTTTTTTCACCTTTAATAATAAACACCTTCATTTACAAATTGCATTTTGTGTTTACTTGTGTTGTCCTTGACTATTGTTTAAATTGGTTTGATGTTCCGAAACACTTAAGTGTGACAAACATGCAAAGGAACAGGAAATGAGGAAGGGGGCAAACACTTTTTCACACCACTGTAATTTACAGAACATGCCCACAACTTTGAATATTTTTTATTTTTTTTATTGTGAAGCAGACAACAAACAGGACAAAATAACAGACAAAGTCAATGTGCATAACTATTCACCCCCCTAAAGTCAATACTTTAAGTCTGACCACAGATTTTCTATTGGATTGAGGTCTGGGCTTTGACTAGGCCATTCCAACACATTTATATGTTTCCCCTTAAACCACTCAAGTGTTGCTTTAGCAGTGTGTTTGGGGTCATTGTCTTGCTGGAAGGTGAACCTCCGTCCTAGCCTCAAATCACACAGCGCGGTACAGGTTTTGCTCAAGAATATCCCTGTATTTAGCACCATCCATCTTTTCCTCAGCTCTGACCAGTTTCCCAGTCCAGACTGCTGAAAAACACCCCCACAGCATGATGCTGCCACCACCATGTTTCACTGCGGGGATGGTGTTCTTTGGGTGATGTGATGTGTTGGGTTTACGCCAGACATAGTGTTTTCTTTTATGGCCAAAAAGCTCAATTTTAGCCTCAGCAAACAAGAGCACCTTCCTCCATACATTTTGGGAGTCTCCCGCATGCCTTTTCGCAAACTCATTTTGTTTTTTGCTGAAGGCAATGACTTTCTTCTGGCCACTCTGCCATAAAGCCCAACTCTATGGAGCATATGGCTTATTGTCGTCTTATGTACAGATACTCCAGTCTCTGCTGTGGAAGTCTGCAGCTTCTCCAGGGTTACCTTAGGTCTCTGTGCTGCCCTCCTTGCCCGGTCCGTGGGTTTTGGTGTGCGGTCATCTCTTGGCAGGTTTGCTGTTGTGCCATGTTCTTTCCATTCGGAAACTTTTACTTCTCAACAACATTGTCCCTTACTTGTTTGGAGAGTTCCTTGGTCTTCATGGCAGTGTTTGGTTAGGCCCCTTTCACACTGGGACAGTTTTCAGGCGCTACAGTGCTAAAAATAGCACCTGAAAAAAACAGCCCCTTTCACTCCAGTGTGAAAGCCCTAGATTTTTACAACTCTGCCCCAGAGAAAAGTTGTGTCTAGCATGCCAGAAGACCTGTGCTTTCTCAGGTGCAGTTTCACTTTCTCTTAAAGGGGCGTTCCGGCCATTTAAAAAAAAGCTTCAAATACTGTAGCTGCTGACTTTTAATAAGGACACTTACCTGTCCAGAGAGCCCGCGATGGTGGCCGCTCTAAGGCTGATCCGTCTATCGGATCGGCTGCCGGTGCCACAATTCTAACTAAGCCTTGCGGCTTCACTGCTTTCCTACTGCGCATGTGCGAGCCGCACAGCGCTTTATGAATGGCCCCGTTGTTTCCTGGGACACATACATGCCCCAGAAGCCAACGGGGCCGCTCGCCAAGGAGGAACAATTGAAGAAAAAGCGCCGTGGAATAGGAAGAGGCAGATTAGGAAGACTGCCTAGCAACAGGGGTTTCTGGTGAGTAAAAAAAAAATTTTTTTCTTTTTTTTTTTTATATTTTTTAAAGAATATTTTTTTATTTTATTTTTTTTTATTTTTAGGGTGGTCCTCCACTTTAAATATTAACCTGGTATTGATTTCCCAGAGAATTGAGCAAAAATGGGGAATTCTGGTAAAATGCATCAAAGTCAATAGGGATTTAAAGATAGCTCCTAAATCTATAGCTACTTATTATTTTTAAGAAAGAAAGTGCTAGCAGTAGAAATGTAAATCAACAATTGATGGTCACAGTATAAAAGATCACAGTCAAATACACTAACAAAAACACATACAAAAAAATTAAATAAAAACAGAATTGCAAAAAAATATAAACCAAAATCCCTCACCATAAAAAAGTAGAAAAACAGACCTGTTTCTAGCAAAGTTCCCCTAAGCAGCTTAGTGAGAACATTATACTTTCTGCTTTGCCAAAATTTCACGAATAGAGAAATCAATTTAGCTGATTTACTCTATTTATTCCTTGTGGTAATGTACAATTCTGAGAGTATATTTTGTTAGACGATGGCAGTAAAGATAATCCATGTTAAATAGTACCATGTCAAACAGTCTCTTTTGTTAGCCTGTCACTTTTATGGTGATTCTGAACTTCAACTGCTGAAACTCTTTGAAAAGCAGCAGCCACAGTTCTCAGCTCTGGATTGCACTGGATACCGACCGGCTACAGGTAGAAGCAGCAATCACAAGAACTTTTCTTCTGTACGATCAAAAAGACACCAACAAAGAAAAGCAACATTCTTATAATCTGCTGTGATGAAGATTTATTGCTTTCTTATCTTAGTCTGATTTATTGTAAAAAAAAATATCACACTGATTTTTAAATGTTTCCCCAATTTATAAAATATCAGAGAAATAAATGTTAACCACTAAAATCACCTTCATTTGATTTGAGCAGGTAACCTAAAAAGGTATCCATATGTAAATATTATAGGTAGAATATATTTTGCTGGAGGGGTCATTGGCTTCCACTCAGAGGCGTAACTAGAAACCTCAGGGCCCCGAAAAGCATGATTTTGATACTATATTTTTTTCCACTGTAGAACAAAGTAAAACATTTCTGTGCAGCCTGTGTCCCGAGTGAAACCTGTGTCACCAGTGCAGTGGTGGTACTGGAGGGGGGTGGCGGTGGTACTGGAGGGGGATGGTGGTCCTGGAGAGGGGTGGTGGTCCTGGAGGTGGGTGGCGGTGGTGGTACTGGAGGGGGATGGTGGTCCTGGAGAGGGGTGGCAGTGGTACTGGAGGTGGTGGTACTGGAGGTGGGTGGTGGTGGTGGTACTGGAGGGGGGCTGGTGGTGGCACTGGAGGTGGGTGGTGGTGGTGGTACTGGAGGGGGATAGTGGTCCTGGAGAGGGGTGGCGGTGGTACTGGAGGGGGATGGTGGTCCTGGAGAGGGGTGGCGGTGGTACTGGAGGTGGGTGGCGGTGGTGGTACTGAAGGGGGGTGGCGGTCCTGGAGAGGGGTGGCGGTGGTACCGGAGGTGGGTGGCGGTGGTACTGGAGGGTGGGTGGTGGTACTGGAGGAGGGTGGCGATGGTACTGGAGAGGCATGGTGGTCCTGGAGAGGGGTGGCGGTGGTACTGGAGGTGGGTGACATGGTGGTGGTACTGGAGAGGGGGTGGCGGTGGTACTGGAGGGGGGGTGGCAGTGGTCCTGGAGGTGGGTGGTGGTGGCACAGTCTGGAGGGGGGATGGTGGCATTGGAGGGAGGGGTGGCGGCAGTCTGGAGGGGTGGTGGTGGTGGCACAGTCTGGAGGGGTGGTGGTGGTGGCACAGTCTGGAGGGGGGGTGGCACTGGAGGGGGGGTGGAGGGCTGGTGGCACTGGAGGGCGGGTGGTGGCACTGGAGGGGTGGTGGCACAGTCTGAAGGGGTGGTGGTGGCACTGGAGGGGGGGTGGTGGGCTAGTGGCACTCGAGGGGTGGTGGTGGCACTAGAGGGGGCTGGTGGCACAGTCTGGAGGGGTGGTGAAGGCACTAGAGGGGGGGTGGTGGTGGCACTGGCACAGTCCGGGGGGGTGGTGGCACAGTCTGGAGGGGTGGTGGTGGCAGTCTGGAGGGGGGGCGGTGGGCTGGTGGTACTGGAGGGGGGGTGGTGGCACTGGAGAGGGGATGGTGGCATTGGAGGGAGGGGTGGCACTGGAAGGCGGTGGTGGCAGTCTGGAGGGGGGATGGTGGTGGCACAGTCTGGAGGGGGGGTGGTGGCACTGGAGGGGGGATGGTGGCATTGGAGGGAGGGGTGGCACTGGAGGGTGGGTGGTGGCAGTCTGGAGGGGTGGTGGTGGTGGCACAGTCTGGAGGGGTGGTGGTGGCACTGGAGGGGGGGTGGTACGCTAGTGGCACTCGAGGGGTGGTGGTGGCACTAGAGGGGGCTGGTGGCACAGTCTGGAGGGGTGGTGAGGCACTAGAGGGGGGGTGGTGGTGGCACTGGAGGGGTGATGGCACAGTCCGGGGGGTGGTGGCACAGTCTGGAGGGGTGGTGGTGGGCTGGTGGTACTGGAGGGGGGGTGGTGGCACTGGAGGGGGGATGGTGGCATTGGAGGGAGGGATGGCACTGGAGGGAGGTGGTGGCAGTCTGGAGGGGTGGTGGTGGCACAGTCTGGAGGGGTGGTGGTGGTGGCACAGTCTGGAGGGGTGGTGGTGGGCTGGTGGCACTGGAGGGCGGGTGGTGGCATTGGAAGGGTGGTGGCACTGGAGGGTCGTGGCGGTGGCACTGGAGGGGGGTGGTGGGCTAGTAGCACTCGAGGGGTGGTGGTGGCACAGTCTGGAGGGGGGGTGGTGGCACTGGAGGGAGGTGGGGGTAGCGGCACTGGAGGGGGATGGTGGTGGCACTGGAGGGGGATGGTGGTGGCACTGGAGGAGGGGTGGTGGGGGCACTGGAGGGGGGGTGGCACAGTCTGGAGGGGTGGTGGTGGCACAGGAGTGGGGGGGGGGTGGTCTGGTGGCACTATGGTGGCACTGGAGGGGTGGTGGTGGCATTGGAGGGAGGGGTGGCACTGGAGGGGCGGTGGTGGCAGTCTGGAGGGGAAGTGGTGGAACAGTCCGGAGGGGGGTGGTGGAACAGTCTGGAGGGGTGGTGATGGCACTGGAGGGCGGGTGGCACAGTCTGGAGGGGTGGTGGTGGCACTGGAGGCGGTGGTGGGCTGGTGGCACTGGAGAGGGGGTGGTGGCACTGGAGGGGTGGTGGTGGCACTGGAGGGAGGTGGTGGCACAGTCTGGAGGGGGATGGGGTGGAACAGTCTGGAGGAGGATGGGGTGGAACAGTCTGGAGGGGGATGGGGTGGAACAGTCTGGGGAGGGGGGGATGGGGTGGAACAGTCTGGGGGGGTGGGGTGGAACAGCCTGGGGGGGATGGGGTGGAACAGCCTGGGGGGGATGGGGTGGAACAGCCTGGGGGGGGATGGGGTGGAACAGTCTGGGGGGGGATGGGGTGGAACAGTCTGGGGAGGGATGGGGTGGAACAGTCTGGAGGGGGATGGGGTGGAACAGTCTGGAGGGGGATGGGGTGGAACAGTCTGGGGGGGGGGGATGGGGTGGAACAGTCTGGGGTGGAACAGTCTGGAGGGGGATGGGTGGAACAGTCTGGAGGGGGATGGGGTGGAACAGTCTGGGGGGATGGGGTGGAACAGTCTGGGGGGGGATGGGGTGGAACAGTCTGGGGGGGGATGGGGTGGAACAGTCTGGGGGGGGATGGGGTGGAACAGTCTGGAGGGGGATGGGGTGGAACAGTCTGGAGGGGGATGGGTGGAACAGTCTGGGGGGGGGGTGGGGTGGAACAGTCTGGGGGGGGGTGGAACAGTCTGGAGGGGGATGGGTGGAACAGTCTGGAGGGGGATGGGGTGGAACAGTCTGGGGGGATGGGGTGGAACAGTCTGGGGGGGTGGGGTGGAACAGTCTGGGGGGGGATGGGGTGGAACAGTCTGGGGGGGGTGGTGGGCTGCTGGCACTGGAGGGGTGGTGGTGGCACTGGAGGGGCACTGGAGGGCAGGTGGTGCCGTGGTGGCACTGGAGGGGGGTGGCGGGCTGGCACAATCTGGAGGGGGGATGGCGACTTACCGCCAATCAATCGATGATGATCGATTCCCCCTCCTCAGAATCCTGCAGACTGCAGAGTGACACAAAGTTCCTCCACGAAGCGTGCCTCCACTCCTCCAGGAAAGCCTTGCTTCAGAGAGCTCCTCCCCCGCCTTCACTGAATTGGCTGTTTTTTTTGTGTTCGCCCAGCCTCCCTTACAGTCGCTCTGGATAGGCGGGGGCGGAGCCAACGGAGCACTTCTCTCACGCTGGTGAAGGAAGCCCCCCCCCCTCTCACCACGGCATGACAAGCGACAATGAATAACACCACACACGCACACCCCCGGCCGGACAGTCAGGTGGGCCCCTCGGGCGGCGGGCGGAGGGCGGCGGGCGGGCTGCCGGTGGGCCCCCTGAAGTGGCAGAGAATTACAGGGCCCAGTCGCACTTGCGACTGTTGCGACCCTGATAATTCCGCCACTGCTTCCACTACTATCAAGCAAAACCCGCGAGGAGGGAGCGGGGAGGGGGGGGTGTAGTAGGGGGGCTCACAACGGAGTCACACTGTGTTTACAGACGCACACACCCCCGCTCAGGACCATGCTCACACTAGTGCTTGTACTTGGAGGAAAATAGGCGCTGAGAGTGCAAATGGGGGACCCCAGAAAAGGAGGTACGGGACGTCTCTGCTATACCACTACATAGAGCAGGTAAATATAACACATTTATTATTTTATTTGCTTTATAATTACTTTAAGGTATAAGACATGCCTTAAAGAACTACAGGTCCCATGAGGCATAGCAAGACTGTGTCAGCCACAAGCATGATACCCAGAGGCAGAGGCATGATGGGACTTGTAGTTTTGCAACAGCTGGAGGTCCGCTAATTGCATATCCCTGGTATAAGAGAATAATAATAAAGGTCAAATAAACAAATACAATATTTTTAAGGTGAAAATCTGTGCATGAGATTTTCTTTATATTATTGAAAACAATTAGTGAAGGTAAGTGAAAGTCATAATTAGTATTATATTATGTGAGCAGAGAAGTTGGCTTAGGAGGATGGGGCCCAAAAGCTGTTAATCTGCTCAGGGCCTTATATTGTCTTAATCCGACTCTGCCATTATAGGCAAAAAACTCAACCAACATTTACAACTAATATGCAATGGCTTTTGTAGAAAAAATAAGGGTTTAACAGAATTTTTTTTATCAAAAACAATTCTGATATTCTTTTGCGCAATAAAAAACTATTTTTGGAAATGACTGGAACAAAACCATATGCTGCATGGACAGGATCTCACTTAGTTGTAAAACCTGCTGTTTGCAGACTTCAATACCTGAAGCTAAAATCTATAAACAGAAGCAAATAATGTTTTGGAAGTAACTCACTCCTTATTAGACAGACCATGTTTCAATCAGTGAATGTTAGTGAAACCATGGTGCTCTGGGAATCCTTGATCATATATTGAATGTTTGTTGTGAAACAAAGATTATAAAGTAACATTAAAAGAAACTATATAAAGAAAAATGTATAAACATAAACATTCACACTAGTAAAATAGAACATAAAACATACCTGACTCAAAAGATCCTACAAAATTCAGAATGCTTTTCTTTACTTCCTTCAATCTTAGGACAATGATGCCGTATTTTAACAAGATCATCCTTCCTCTCTACTCCGGAGTTTTTTTTTCTTGAATGAACACATTTTTAACTGTGACAGTTTACGTTTGACAAAAATTGTACATATTGTAACGAAATCTGTTGAATACATCTGGGGTTCCATTCAAATAGTATGGCACACCCTAAAAAAATGCATAAAGATGGTGCTGCCATAAGACCATACAACAGAGCAAAAATATTGCAGCGCACACATGCAAAACTAACATTTCCCTCAGCGAGGGTTTTTAAAACACCTAGACATTTTCAAGAAACATCAAAAAATATGGGGATTTGGTCACTTTTTTTTAAGGTGTGCCCCCAAATATGTTGTTTGTCTATTGTATGGATTCTGACCAAATCCTTTTGAGTGGAGCACCCCACTCCCTCAGTAAGTACCTCTCATTAGTGACCACCTGTGTCATGGTGGAGACCTCATGTTCTCCCATATAGAGGAGTATAGCTCCCATGGTTCAGAGAAGCAGGATCTCCCAATCTATGAATAGTGTAGGACCCATTAATCATGGAGTACTTTGTCGCAGTAAGTGCGCTTAAGCACCATATAGCAATATAGTGTGGCCAAATCCCCATCATTTTTGATGTTTTTTGCAAATGTCTAGGTGTTTTAAAAAGCCTTGCTGGAGGTAAATGTTAGTTTTGCATGTGTGCGCTGTAATATTTTTGTTCTTATATAGGCATAAGGGACAGGGTCACTGGGTGATGTCACATGGTGACCCCGCCCCTATGATGTCACAGTCCTGGGGGATGCTGGGACTGTGACATCCTAAGGGGCGGGGTCACCATGTGGCAACCGGTGACCCCGTCCCTTATGCCTATATAAGTCGCCGCGCAACGTGTCCCTGGCATTACAGTGGGAGAGCGTCATGTCAACATCAGAAGAAGAGAAGAAGGAAGAAGAAGAAGACGGCGGCGGCGATGAACAAGAAGACCAGGCCAATGCTAGTAAAAGAGCTGGAAGAAGATAGCGGAGGAGCCCAGCAGAAGAACCGAAGAGCGGGACAAGAGGTCTGGAAAGCGTGGGGAATTCGGAAGAAGACCCCAGAGCTGCCTAATAAACTACTTTAAAAAACCCTGTGTTGTGTGTTTTTTTATTACCACTTTTTCCCCCCAGGTGAATGTGTAGGGGTACAATGTACCCCATACTCATTCACATAGGGTGGGAGGATCTGGGAGCCCCCTTATTAAAGGGGGCTCCCGGATTCCGATAATCCCCCCGCCCGCAGACCCCGACAACCAACGGCCAGGGTTGTGAGGAAAAGGCCCTTGTCCTCATCAACATGGGGACAAGGTGCTTTGGGGTGGGGGGGCCGCAGGGCCCTCCTTCCCCAAAGCACCGACCCACCCCCATGTTGAGGGCACGCGGCCTGGTACGGTTCAGGAGGGGGGGCACTCGCTCATCCCAATCCCCTTTCCTGACTGGCCAGGCTGCATGCTCGGATAAGGGTCTGGTATGGACTTTGGGGGGACCCCCACGCCGTTTTTTTTCAGCGTAGGGGATAGGTAAAAAACCCTGTGTTGTGTGTTTTTTTATTACCACTTTTTCCCCCCAGGTGAATGTGTAGGGGTACAATGTACCCCATACTCATTCACATAGGGTGGGAGGATCTGGGAGCCCCCTTATTAAAGGGGGCTCCCGGATTCCGATAAGCCCCCCGCCCGCAGACCCCGACAACCAACGGCCAGGGTTGTGAGGAAAAGGCCCTTGTCCTCATCAACATGGGGACAAGGTGCTTTGGGGTGGGGGGGCCGCAGGGCCCTCCTTCCCCAAAGCACCGACCCCCCCATGTTGAGGGCACGCGGCCTGGTACGGTTCAGGAGGGGGGGCACTCGCTCATCCCAATCCCCTTTCCTGACTGGCCAGGCTGCATGCTCGGATAAGGGTCTGGTATGGACTTTGGGGGGACCCCCACGCCGTTTTTTTTCAGCGTAGGGGATACCATTAAAACCCATACTAGGTGACGGGGCTCACAAGGTGTCAATCTCGCCGATGGAGGTGGCAACATTGACATCCTTCGCTAGTCCCATTGTACCCGAAGTCACGTTCAAAATGAACGGACTTTAGTCCGTGTGTGGGCTAGTCCGTTCATTTGGAAAGTCCGGCGGGCTAGCACACAGACGAGCGGATTGTCCGCCAGATAATCCGATCGAGTGTACACGGCATTACTGTCACCACATTATGCTTTCCTGTACATAAAGAAGATTCTACTGATTGAAACAAATGTAGCAATGCAAGAAGCCATATGGTTACCTATTTATGCCCCCTTCCCCAGAAATGTGTTTACTAAGAATATGTATGCATGTCTATCAAATAAAGGTAACTATATGAGATGCTCATTTAAAACATTAAAAGCAAATAAGCCATTTTAAAATTAGGTTGAGCTTCATTAGTAAATATCAATTTGCATAGCATGTGTTTAAATGAACGCTGATCCCCATTCTCTAAATTTATATTTGAAGTACTTGCTAAACCAGAACACCAACCATACCAGCACTGTTTTTAGAATGGGACTATTAGTACTAGTCAGCATGGCAAGGAACATAGACAAATTCTATGTCGCATGGTAAGTCCTTAATTGAAGTAGGTCACAGGGTTCTACTCTCTGAAGTCATATTGTTCTTTAAAACCCCATTGGATAGGCCTGGAATTAAATTAGAAGGGTAATGTATGAATGCATTGAATGTGTAAAGAATTATGGTAATATATATATATATATATATATATATATATATATATATATATATACATATATATATATATATATATGAAAAAAAACACCAAAATAATTGAGAAAAAAATAGAAAGAAACACCCTGAGAAATAGGAGACTTTAGAACCAAAATAGAAGAAATGTCTTGCTTCAGGTAAAAATATTAAAAGCAGTTTGCTTAGAGCAATTGTATGTTACTATACTATACAATGACTACTGATAAACTATCAGTAGTCATTCTTTTTCAGTTTCAATTAAATAAAAGCTGAACACCAGTAATAAACCCCACTCAACCTTTTCTCAACCTTTTTAACCCAGAGGAAATATTGACACAATTGTTATGTCTTAGGAAATCCCTGCTAAAATAAATTGGTTAACAGTGGGAAGAATGCATTGGTAGTCAGGATGGCATCCTAAAGTGGTTAGGAAAAGGTAAAGGCAGAAGTTTTTTTTTTAATCTTAATGCATTCTATGCATTAGGATAAAAAGCCTTCTGTGTGTAGCAGCCCCCCCCCCCCCCCTCAGCCCCCCTAATACTTACCTGAGGTCCATCTAGATCCAACAAGTTGTAGGAGTGTCTCAGCTGCCCGGGACTCCCCTCTTCATTGGCTGAGAAAGCAACGCAGCACAATTGGCTCCCACTGCAGTCACTCAAAGTCAGTCAAAGAGGAGAGGAGGGGGCAGGGCCAGGCTGCAACTCTGTATTTTAATGGACACAGGGAGCTGTGGCTCGGCTTGGGTGCCCCCATAGCAAACTGCTTGCCGTGGGGGCACTCAGCAGGAGGGAGGGGCCAGAAGCAACAAACAGGGACCCGAGAGGAGGAGGATCTGGGCTGCTCTATGCAAAACCACTGCACAGGGCAGGTAAGTATGACATGTTTGTTATTTTTAACAACAAAAAAAGAGACTTTTGTATCATTTTAAGGGGCCATATAAAAGTCAGATTTTTTTGTTCATTCAGTCGGTTAAATTAAAACCCAAATGACCCAATTCCCCTATCCACACATTTAAGGTGGTTGTGGGAATCCTCCCACTGTCATTTTATTCTGACAGTGGGGAGGCCCCCCTGCTTTCAAAATGCACTGATCAGTGCTGCAGGCTATAGCCTGTAGTGCTTATTTAGAGGAAATCTTACAACATGGCAATTGTACAGAAATCTATTAGTAAATCAACTTCTGTACAAGCAAACAGGGATCACAATTCTCCCAGTCTCTGCTGAGCGTAGATACTGTACATCTGTGGGCAGCTTTATAGACAGCTAAAAAGGCATAATTGGTGTCATGCTGCTGACCTTCCTAAGTTGTATTGGACCCAGAGCTATCAAGGCACTATCAGATGGGAGGTCAATCAGCCACCAAGGATGAGCTGAACACCCCAGGTTTCGGTTCGCACCAGAACATGCGAACAGACAATAAACTCAGAAAAACAAATGACTGTTAAAGTCTATGGGACACAAACATGAAAAATCAAAATTGCTCATTTTAAAGGCTTATATGCAGGTTATTGCCATAAAAAAAGTGTTTGGGGACCTGGGTCCTGCCCCAGGGGACATGTATCAATGCAATTTTTTTTTTTCAAAATGGCCATTTTTTTGGGAGCAGTGATTTTTTTAATGCTTAAAGTGAAACAATAAGAATGAAATATTCCTTTAAATATCGTGCCTGGGGGGTGTATAAAGTATTCCTGTAAAGTGGCGCATGTTGCCCATGTTTAGAACAGTAGCACAGCAAAATTACATTTCTAAGAAAAACTGTCATTTAAAACTAATAGCAGCTGTAATGAATTGTCAGGTCTCGGCAATATAGATACAACTATAGATACAACTCGGCAATATAGATACATCCAGCCCTTCAGGTCTGGTATTGAAATTAAGGGGAACCCTGCGCCAAAAAAAAATGGCATAGGGGTCCCCCAAATACATACCAGACCCTTCAGGTAAGGGACAGTGAGGGACAAGAGAGCGCCCCCCTTCCTAAACAGTACCAGGCCACATGCCCTCCACATTTCTGACCCCAAAGCACCTCTTCCCCATGTTGATGGGGACAAGGACATCATTCCCACAACCCTTGCCTGGGGGTTGTGGCAGTATGTGGGTGGGGGGGCTTATTGAAATCTTGAACCCCTCTTTAACAAAGGGACAGCCCAATCCTGGCCCCCCTATGTGAATTGGTAACGGGGGAAAATAGTACTCCTACAAATTCCACAAAAAAGTGTCAAAAATGGTAAAAAAATACAAGAGACAGCTTGGGACAAGTCCTTTATTAAAAAAAAGTTGAGCGATGTAAATCCACCCCACCCGACGGACCGAAAAAGAGAAAAAAAAAAAGGCCGCAACAGTTCCTCCTTCATGGGAGGCTTCCGCAAAGTGACGCTTATTCTCGGTTACATCTGTATATAGCGCAAGAGGGGGGCGGGGTCACCTGTTTACGTCACTGGGTGGCCCCGCCCCATCTTACGCCGTGGGGGCTTCCCATAGACTTCAACAGTGTTTGAATTTGCCACGAACACCACATAATGTTCGTTGTTCGCCGAACAACCAAAATTTGGCCCGAACCTTTGCTCGGGCCGAACCGTTCACCCATCCCTATCAGCCACAGCTGAAGAAACCCTTAGGATTCTTTGGAGGACTCTATAGTTCCCTGAAGCCCTGTTTAAGAATGGATCCTCTAACTACTTGCTGGTTTAAGTTACTTTAAAAAAAACAAACACATTTAGAGGCCCCTTTTACTTAAATCTGTGGTCACATGATGCTCTGGATCTCAAGTTTTTTATCATCTTCATTGTTGTGGAGGAGGACCCTTTTTCAAATGTTAAAGTGAAACTAAAGTCCCAATACTTTTCTCCTTTAAAACAATCCAATGTCTGCCTGTGCAGCCTTTGTGATAAATAGCCTGCCTGCTCATAAGTTTTCTAATTTTGAGTTTAGTTTTACTTTAACATTATTGCAAGGGTGCATGGAATGTACTTCCAGTCCAGTGGTGAGTTCCTCACAGATTCCATGAGATGGGGTTTAAAGGTAAACATGACCAGATTTAGATGAGGATTTTATCTATGGATCAACAAAGTACCCCAACAACTACAAAGTATGAGGGCCTACCCAAACATTCCATTCAAAGGATATTTAATCAGGTAAACCCTATTCACTAAACAGTTGTCGAACATTTGGTTCATTTTACAGATCAAATCAAAAACCGAATCTTATCGAGCGAGGCCAGTCATGGGGTTGGGCAGAGTAATTCAATTTTCTTATTGATGGTTGTGGGCTTTGCTCTATGGATAATACTATTAAAGTGGTATTAGACCCTAAAAAAAATCAAGACATAATGCTGTAGATCTCAGCATTTACCATGTTTGCATGTTTGTCTGTTCTTCAATGCATTCCAATAAAATAGATCTGGCGTGAAATTAATACAACTTGCCGTTACTCCTTGTAGCTCAACCATGGCATCACCTTGCTCCTCCCCGCGCTTATTGTCCCTATCCACGTAACTTCATCAGGGAGTCATGTGAGGAACATATATTAAGTGATTGCGGCAGCTGTTCAATTAACATGGTCCCTTTTATTCTTATCACACCTCATGGCAGTGCACAGTTTTTTTTTTACTTATGCAATTGTTAATGTTACACTGTATTTGTGCAGCGTTTTTTAAACGCGGATTTCTTGGAAAAAATAATTTTTTGAATTTGAATGTACAAAAATATAATATAATACCTGATTGTTAGTTAAAATATAAAAGATGATATTACGCTGAGTAAACAGATAGATACCAAGCATATCATGCTTTAAAATTGAACACAGAGTAATGGCAACAAACTACATACATTTTTTTTATCTGTAGGCTATGATTTAAAAGCTTTTACAGGTTAGCACTTTACACAGGAGGTCCAGTGCTAGAATTACTGCCCTCAATCTGACATTTGCTGTGATACCTGATATGCATGGTGTGATCATTGTTTACATGTGTATTGGCCTTTTAGCATGCGTGCAGGAGCATGGAGGGACAGGGGGTGTTTTAATTTTTACATTTTTTTTTTTTTACACTGTCCCTTTAATTTCTTTCTTGATCACTTTTCTTGTTATTACAGGGAATGTAAAAGTATCCTGTGATAGCAATAAGTAATGACAGGCACTCTTTACTATGAAATCTGGGGTCTATTAGATCCCAGATCTCTCCTATGCCCTTAACAGCACCCAGTCACACCAAGATCTGTGTGATCAGATGCTTTCCCAATTTGAAAATGGTGATGTTTACATATGGTAAAACCAGAAGTGATGAAATGGTCATTGTTTCTGGTTTCTTTGACCATAGAGATGATTGGAGCCATTCTGGTCTCTGATCAGTTCTATGGTCAGCCGGCAGAACCACTGGCTGCATTCTGGGGTTCCCCAGTACGATGGAAGAACCCAAAAAAGCCATGGAATTTGGCAGGGTGGGTATGTCCTTTCCTACTACTGGTAAAAGCAATTGAGTGGCTATATAGCTGCTAGGATTGCTTTTATAAGAAAGCTGACTGCTGTCTGAAAAAAACAATACTGGGATGATGTCTACAGCTGCAGGCATAATCTCAGTATAACCACTCGACATACAGGTAGGTTTCTGGTCCTTGTTGGGCACATATGTAAAGTTCTTTTTTTCATGCAGCCTGTGGGCTGAACAAAAAAAATAAAAATAAAGTTACTAGGAGCCTTATCGATCTGGACCAAATGGTCTTAATGCCTCACAAAGCTACTGACATCAATATTCACAGATTATATACCTATAACATTATGCACAGCATCTCAACAGGGGCAGTAAGGTGGTTGCCTCCCTCAATATAGAAAATGCATTTGA
Organism: Lithobates pipiens; assembly: GCF_037356315.1. Lineage (NCBI taxonomy): Eukaryota > Metazoa > Chordata > Amphibia > Anura > Ranidae > Lithobates > Lithobates pipiens. The sequence goes on along the minus strand of NW_027507784.1, from coordinate 295,076,663 downwards.
CACAGTAGAATGGCCATATCTGTAGGAGGTATTGAGGAGCATGGGTCTCCCTCTCCAATTTATACAATGGCTGCGTACCATTTATAGTCATCCAGTTGCTTCTATAAAACTCGGGGTGGTCTTTCTGCTCCGTTTTTATTGTTTTGAGGTACTAGACAGGGCTGCCCCCTCTCCGCAACCCTGTTTGTCCTTGCAATGGAGCCAATATCTGAGTCACTTTAAGTTTCCATGGATATCAAGGGCCTTTGGATTGACTGATTGGAAGAGCAGGTAGCTATTTATGGAGATGACCTCCTGTTGTTCTTATATGATGCTGGACCCTCCTTGCAGGGGACACTTAAGATTCTTAATGCTTTTGCAGAGGTTACAGGGCTAAAGGTCAACTGGAGCAAATCTCTTCCCAGTTGATTCAGATGCCCCCTCACGGGTTCCACTGCAATGGGTGGACCATTTTAAGTATTTAGGGATTGTCATCTCTAGAAACAGTTCTGATTTTATTACTCTCAATTTATTGCCTGTATTACAAAAGGTTAAAATTAATCTAAAGGCATGGGGAAATGTGCCGTTGTCTCTTCTAGGGCGAATCAACTTGTTCAAAATGAAAATTCTACCCAAATTTAGATATTTGTTCTGTAATTCTTCCCAGTGGATCCCCAGATCTTTTTTTATCCAACTTGCCCAGACTTTGTCCTCCTTAACCACTTGCCGACCGCCGCACGACGATGTACGTCGACAGAATGGCACGGGCAGGCATATGGGCGTACCTGTACGTCCCTGCCTTCCCGCGGGTGGGGGGCCCGATCGGGCCCCCCCCCGGTGCCTGCGGCGGTCGGTATTCGTTCGGAAGCGATCCGGGATGAGGGGGCGGCCATTCATTCATGGCCAACCCCTCGCGATCGCTCCCGACGAATGGAAATCCTTCGTGACATCACTTCCTCTCCTGTAATGTAAACACAGGAGAGGAAGTGATGTAATCTCTCCTCCGTGTCGGTATTTTTCGTTCCGGCACCGAGGAGAGAGGATCGGTGAGTTGCACCAACACGACACTTCACAGTAGAACATGCCAGGCACACTCACACCCCCCCTTTACCCCCCGATCACCCCCCCAATTACCCCTGCCCCCCCCAGTCACAGTGACACCAATGCATTTTTTTTTTTTGCATTGGTGTCATTTGTGACTGTAATAACTGTTAGGGCAGTTAGGGTTAGCCCCCTTTAGTTCTAATGTACCCCCCTAACCCCCCCCAATAAAGGTTTAACCCCGTGATCACCCCCGTCGCCAGTGTCACTAAGGCTGGGTTCACATTGCAGCGGTTTATGAGAACGGATGTGATTCGCACCGCACTGCAGTGCAAATCACATCCGATCTCTGCGATTCAAGTTCAGCCATTCGCCGCACCCGCCGCAAATTCGCACGGGACCCTTTTTTTGGTCCGCAGCAGAATCGGATCGCATGGGTGTTCACACCATGCGATCCGAGTTTGCAGATCGCACTGCGATATGCGAACTGATATGGGGGTGTCATTAACATTTCACTGACACTCCCAGCAGTTCGCATAGGGCAGTGTGAACTGCCGCCGGGAGGCATGCGATGCGGGAACCCGCCGCGGATTCGTGGCGTTCCCGCATCGCTCCAGTGTGAACCCAGCCTAATAAGCGATCGTTTTTCTGATCGCTGTATTAGTGTCACAGGTGACGCTAGTTAGGCAGGTAGGTATTTAGGTTCGCCACAGCTTTTTCTAGCGCCAGGGACCCCCATATACTACCGCATAAAGCCCCCTGATTGCCCCCTAGTTAACCCTTTCACCAGTGATCACCATATAACTGTTACAGGTGACGCTGGTTGGTTAGTTATTTTTTTATAGTTTCAGGGCACCGGCCATTTATTACCTAATAAAGGTTTAACCCCCTGATCACCCGGCGGGTGTCATTTGTGACTGTAATAACTGTTAGGGCAGTTAGGGTTAGCCCCCTTTAGTTCTAAGGTACCCCCCTAACCCCCCCAATAAAGGTTTAACCCCGTGATCACCCCCCGTCGCCAGTGTCACTAAGGCTGGGTTCACATTGCAGCGGTTTATGAGAACGGATGTGATTCGCACCGCACTGCAGTGCAAATCACATCCGATCTCTGTGCGATTCGAGTTCAGCCATACAGATAGTATGGCTGAATTCACGTTGCACCCGCCGCAAACTCGCACGGGACCCTTTTTTTGGTCCGCAGCAGAATCGGTTTGCATGGGTGTTCACACCATGCGATCCGAGTTTGCAAATCGCACTGCGATATGCGAACTGATCTGGGGGTGTCATTAACATTTCACTGACACTCCCAGCAGTTCGCATAGGGCAGTGTGAACTGCCGCCGGGAGGCATGCGATGCGGGAACCCGCCGCGGATTCGTGGCGTTCCCGCATCGCTCCAGTGTGAACCCAGCCTAATAAGCGATCATTTTTCTGATCGCTGTATTAGTGTCACAGGTGACGCTAGTTAGGCAGGTAGGTATTTAGGTTCGCCGCAGCTTTTTCTAGCGCCAGGGACCCCCATATACTACCGCATAAAGCCCCCTGATTGCCCCCTAGTTAACCCTTTCACCAGTGATCACCATATAACTGTTACAGGTGACGCTGGTTGGTTAGTTATTTTTTTATAGTTTCAGGGCACCCGCCATTTATTACCTAGTCTCACTAGTGTACCCCTAAATTTAGGGGTGTCTACTTTCCAAAATGGGGTCATTTGGGGGGGGTTTGTGCCATCTTGGCATTTTATGGCCTTCAAAACTGTAACGCCCTTAGAAAGCCTGAAGGCGGTGCTTGGTTTTCGGGGCCCCGTACGCGGCTAGGCTCCCAAAAAGTCCCACATATGTGGTATCCCCGTACTCAGGAGAAGCAGCAGAATTTATTTTGGGGTGTCATTTCACATATGCCCATGGCATGCGTGAGCAATATATCATTTAGTGACAACTTTGTGAGAAAAAAAAAAAGTTTGTAATTTTCCCGCAACTTGTGGCAAAATATAAAATATTCCATGGACTCAACATGCCTCTCAGCAAATAGCTTGGGGTGTCTACTTTCTAAAATGGGGTCATTTGTGGGGGTTTTGTGCCATCTTGGCATTTTATGGCCTTCAAAACTGTAATAGGTAGTGAGGAGTGAAGTCAAATATTTACGCCCTTAGAAAACCTGAAGGCGGTTCTTGGCTTTCGGGGCCCCGTACGCGGCTAGGCTCCAAAAAAATCCCACACATGTGGTATCCCCGTACTCAGGAGAAGCAGCAGAATTTATTTTGGGGTGTCATTTCACATATGCCCATGGCATGCGTGAGCAATATATCATTTAGTGACAACTTTGTGAAAAAAAAATAAAAAAAAATTAAAGTTTGTAATTTTCCCGCAACTTGTGGCAAAATATAAAATATTCCATGGACTCAACATGCCTCTCAGCAAATAGCTTGGGGTGTCTACTTTCTAAAATGGGGTCATTTGTGGGGATTTTGTGCCATCTTGGCATTTTATGGCCTTCAAAACTGTAATAGATAGTGAGAAGTGAAATCAAAAATTTACGCCCTTAGAAAGCCTGAAGGCGGTGCTTGGTTTTCGGGGCCCCGTACGCGGCTAGGCTCCCAAAAAGTCCCACATATGTGATATCCCCGTACTCAGGAGAAGCAGCAGAATTTATTTTGGGGTGTCATTTCACATATGCCCATAGCATGTGTGAGCAATATATCATTTAGTGACAACTTTGTGTAAAAAAAAAACAAAAAACTTTTTTTTTGTCATTATTCAATCGCTTGAGGCAAAAAAATAAAATATTCAATGGGCTCAACATGCCACTTATGAATTTCCTTAGGGGGTCTACTTTCCAAAATGGGGTCATTTGGGGGGGTTTTGTACTGCCCTGCCATTTTAGCACCTCAAGAAATGAGATAGGCAGTCGTAAACTAAAAGCTGCGTAAATTCCAGAAAACGTACCTTAGTTTGTAGATGTGACAACTTTTGCGCAAACCAATAAATATACAGTTATTGACTTTTTTTTTTACCAAAGACATGTGGCTGAATACATTTTGGCCTAAATGTATGACTAAAATTGAGTTTATTGGATTTTTCTAATAACAAAAAGTAGAAAATATCATTTTTTTTCAAAATTTGCGGTCTTTTTACGTTTATATCGCAAAAAATAAAAATCGCAGAGTCAGTCAAATACCTTTAAAAGAAAGCTCTATTTGTGGGAAGAAAAGGACGCAAATTTCGTTTGGGTACAACATTGCATGACCGCGCAATTACCAGTTAAAGCAGCGCAGTGCCAAAGTGTAAAAAGACCTCTGGTCATTTACCAGCAAAATGGTCCGGTCTGAAAGTGGTTAATCTGTGTAATAATAATCCCACCCTTCAGGGGGGCTGGCCCTTCATGATTGTCACAAATATCACATTGCCACACAATAGGTAACAGCACACTGGTGACTGTGTCCTGATACTTCCAACCCCTCAACGGTTTTGGAGAAGGCCATTCTACAGTCACTAGAAGCATTACAACTACTTTTGTATAGAGGTTCCAAGGCCCCTTATCAACTAACTCCCGCTATGGAAATTACTCTATGAGCCTGGTGGTGGGGCTTAGGCTGTAGGCAGCCACTTAGTATATCCTTCTCCATATATACCCCATTGTGGAACAATCCATTGCTACCTCAATTCTTTGCCCTACCAGACCCCCATGGCTGTGCCAAATTTCAAATGAAACTTCTTTCACATATTGTGGAGAATTGGACACTGATGCCTTTATCGCTCCTCTGCAATAAAGATAATTTGCCAGCTCATTTTTCTCCAGTACCTGCAGGTTTCACATACCTTTGGTTGATATTTTCTTCTAGACAATTAGTTATGGAATGTTCTGAACTTAAATTGTTACTTAGGTCAGAAGATCTAGAAACACCTACATCTGTCATTTATGAGCATCTTCTAATGGTGTCCCCGATATCCCAGATTTCGACTACGAAGATTGGATAGATACATGGGACTCCCTGTTTAAATACCTGGTTTCCATAAGAGATAGGCTGGTATAATTTAAAATTCTCCCCAGGGCTTTTTATACACTGCATTGCTTCCATAGGCTAAATGCAGCATCCTCTACAGCCTGTTGGAGATGTTTTCATCAGCTGGGAGATTTTATACACATCTTTTGTGACTGTCCGGCTATCTCACAGTATTGGGGAGCAGTTGTGAATGTAATTAATGTAGTGGTGGGCACCTCTTTTCACCTTCCCCTAAAATGTGTTTACTGGGCCTAGTGGATGACCTTGCCCCCACAACAGCAGAAAGGACCCTACTTGGGTTACTCATATTTTACGCCAGGAAGGCAATTACCCTGTCTTTGAAGAAATCTTCTCCCCCCTTCAACCTAGTTATGGAAACTACTAGTGAACACAAGTTGACACAAAGACACATATGCTAACAGAAGCTGCCCTAAAAAAATTGAGTGCGGGCAAGCTGGATAGAAGATGCTACCACTGCTGCCATACCTGACTCGCTTTAATCTGGTCTGTTAGAGTTTATATTTTACTGTTAGCCTGATTATTTACTGATGATCCTTTGATTATTTGGGATTGTGCTCTGATATACGGTTTTAGTTTATTATGCATCCTTTATCTTTGGTGAGAGCCACATACACACCTACACATGTCATTTTTTGGTTGTTCTCAGTTTTAATCTTTGTTAGTTTGGCGCCAAGTGCCTCAACATTTTTTTCTTTAACAGGATGGTGCTCCCCTACGTGAGCTGCATCACTGAAGTGTCTTCCATTTTGCACACTACTTTAAAATGTCAATAAACAGATTAAAATTATTTTTTTTAAAACACTGAAGAGTGCAAAGTTGGGTGCAGCTTTACATAGAAACCAATCAGGTTTCAGTTTTTTTTTGACAAATTGAACAAGCTGAAGTTAGAAGCTGATTGGCTACCATACACAACTGCCCTAGATTCTGACTGCTCCAGTTTTAATAAATCCCCCTCTATGTGCTATTTGAGGTGCTTGCAGCATGGAAGTAGGTTAGGGACAGAGCTCTGGTGGTTAGGGAGAGAGTGTGAGCAGTGTTAAGGGGAGGCACCTGGCAAGGAGGGAAAGTGTAGGTTTTCATTTACAGGCTGTCTCTTTGGCCATCTTTCTGGAATAGTCTCCTACCATAAGCTTGATATTTGCAAGGGCCATTGGTGTGCGCAGCCTATTGTATTAGTACGTGCACCCCAGATCTCAAATGCACATGCATTTTTATCAGAGCAGTGGAAGTTGTGAGTAGAGCAGAGATTGGTGTCAGTAGGGCAGTGGACACTGTCAACTTCAACTTTTACAATTTTTTTTTTTTTTTTTTACATTTTTATTTCTGTAATTTTTTACAAGTTTTTTTTTATTTAATTTTTTTTTACAATTTTTTAGGAACCCCATCGAGGGGCTTTGGTGAAATATCAAAGGTTTAAACAAACTCCTGATGTCTCATAAACAAACATAGTTTACTATGCTTCAGTTAAGAATTAACACAGGAGCGATCGGTACAGATCACTCACTGTGTTCATCCAGAAAAGGAAAGAGTAAATGAAATATTTATCAACCCCTTCCCCTGCTCTTCATCCTGAAACATCCCCTGCTGCATGCTGGTGGGACAGGTGAGGAGGGAAGCTGGCAGCACTGCAGGGAGGAGACAGGAGGCACCAGGAAGCAGGGGGAATCGGCCCTGCATGGGGTGATTAGGGTGTGCCCAGGCACACTCGACACACACTGTGCGCACGCCTATGGCAAGGGCTTTTAAAGATCGCAGTGTGACTCAGTAATACCATAGCCCCTCCAATATTTACATTATAATACTACTAGGGCTGTGGAAATTAAAAATTAATTCCTTGATTAATCGATTCATTTTTTTGATCGATCAAAATTCTTTTGATCGATACGCACCTCTCTGCCGGCTTCCGGGTCTTCAGGGAGTTCCGTCGGAGATCCGGTGATGTCACAGACATCAACGTCACTGGACTCCTCCCCCCTTCCCCAAGTGCCTCCATCTGCTAACAAAGGGAAGGGGGAGGAGTCCGATGACGTTGAAGTTCTGATTGAACGTAACACGTACGGGGGAGGAGCTGTGCATTACATCACCCGCTGCTGCCCTATGGAACTAATGCGATTGTCGGCTTTACATGCTGTGTTTTTATCATCTTTTTGTGAGTAGTTTGCGTTTGAACACAAATATTAAATCTTATACTTAAGCGATGAGCACTTAGATCTTTTCTTTCTACCCATGACCTGGCATCCTTACTGAGATCTAAGGAGACGTGAGAGAAGTTTATGGTCCGTGCTAACCCTTTTGATACCCGCTTGCATGACCACCTGTTTGCACAGGGGTCCATGCCATAAGGTGAGAGTGATTAATTAGACTGGAGGTGGAGGGATTGTCACGCTACTGTGGAAAGAAAAATTACTTACGTCAGTGCTACAGTTTGAATTTAAAACTTATTTGTGTGAACTGTGAAGTTAAGTCATGGATTGTGGAAACTAACTAGTGTCGGGTGATTGTATATAGTGTATACCACATTTACCACTGACGAATGCAGAGTTGCAATGCAAGGAGATCAAGGAGATTTGAAAAAGCAGTCTAGAGGCTAATTAGTCACTAGGATTGCTTTTATATGAAAACCGACCGCTGGCTGAAAAGAATGATACTAAGTTGATATCTAAACCTGCAGGCATAATTCTGGTATAACCACTCAAATCCCGCAACATACCAGTACGTTGCTTGTCCTTGTTGGGCATATATTGTAATGTTCTTTTTTTCATGCAGCCTGTGGGCTGAACGCAAAAAAAGATTGATCAGTGGGTATGTCCACCATTAGAATACTTTTATTTAACTGTGGTATCGAAATCACCTCCTACGGCTTTATGTATCATGGGAGCAATCGATTGATACTGCGCTTGGGTGGGCTGAGCAGAGGGGCTAAATGCAGGTGCTAGCAGGTATCTGGGCTGATCCCGCTAACGCTGCATTTTTGGGAACCCTAAATTACTGGGGATGCTTATATAGTTCTGATCAGATCAAATATATTGATCCATTCAGACACTATACTACTAAGGGAGGTCAATGGTGCGTGCGTGGGTGTTAGCACTACTGGCCCTAATCTGACGCTGCCTGGGGTGACACGGACCCTAACTGACACTACAACCTAATTGATGTCACCCACCAGGCGATCAGGGTGTTAAAGCTTTATTCAGCAATATATGGAGGGTACCCTTACGCTATAATGCGAATCTGATCGCCGAAGGAGTGCCGTGTGCACACGCGTTCCCTACTAGGCAGCTGCTCGCCCCAACGTACAGCTACGATGCCTCACCCAGACGGCTGGTCCGGAAAGGGTTAAAACAATCTACTGAGCTGGTCAGACCTAGTTCTTGAGGGAGTCTTTTGCCCATTTTTACAGCTTTAATTGTGAAGCTTTTCTGTGTGTGGAGGTTAGAGTTATTATATCTAGTTACACTTAAGACCTTGAACCCCTAAGGAACTATCAGATTTAGTCAGCAAAGATAAGAAAACCAACCATCATAAATCAGGATCTGATTCATATTGCACCAAGTTGCCCAACATTGATTTCTAACTCAGTTTTAGCCATTTTCTCTTCCTTCTTTGGTTATGGCCAGCATTGTACTTTCAGTATTGCTCTGATAACCCAAAGCCTAGGCTTTTGTCATGTGATCTCTGTTGAAGGTAAAGATCATAGTCCAGACTTGCTGTTCCTCCCATTCAGCGAAGATCGTGTGACCATAGTTCTTGGCTTATGGTTTTGTGATAAGCGCCGGAGGATTCCTAAAACAGCATTTCTATAGGAAAGATATTTCTGTTGTTCTATTCCACAAGTAGTGACCACACCACTTGACATTTACAGTATCTCACAAAAGTGAATACACCTCTCACATTTTTGTAAATATTTTATTATATCTTTTCATGTGACAACACTGAAGAAATGACACTTTGCTACAATGTAAAGTAGTGAGTGTACAGCTTGTATAACAGTGTAAATTTGCTGTCCCCTCAAAATAACTCAACACACAGCCATTAATGTCAAAACCGCTGGCAACAAAAGTGAGTACACCCCTAAGTGAAAATGTCCAAATTGGGGCAGAAGTGTCAATATTTTGTGTGGCCATCATTATTTTCTAGCTTGCCTTAACCCTCTTGGGCATGGAGTTCACCAGAGCTTTTACCGCTGATTAAGCTGAGCTTTTTAGCTACTAGCGGCTGGAGAAGGGGTTAAAAGCATCAATGGTGCAGCGCTTCTGCAGCGCTTTTCAGGCACTTCAGAAGCGTTGCCCATTCGCCCCAAAGATTCTGCTTGCAGGACTTTTCCTAACAACCATCAAGCGAACTAACCCAGTGCGAAAATTCACACTGAAATGAATGGGAGACGGTTTTCAGGCGTTAGTTATAGGCTATTTCTAGCGGTAAAATGCTTGAAAACCACCTCAGTGTGAAGCCAGCCTTAGTATTTGGATCCTGAGAGGACTCTGCTACTTGACAGCCAATAGGATGTGTCCATATCATGCAGAGGATGATGTGGACACCCAAATAAAGAACCTACCTCCCTTACAAGAAACAAGAGAGAAGACTCACAACCATGACATGAGGGAACAACAGAAATCAGTTAGAGAATGGTGGGGAAGTACAGAGTTAAAATATAAGTAAATATAAGTAAAGACAAAACTTTTTTTTAGTTTTGGGTAGAGTAGGTTCACTACCTTAGCGGTGCACTTCCAACTCCTACGGAGTGCATCTGTCACCTGGTCTCAGGTGACCTGACAGAAGTTGTTTCCCTTCTCTTTGGAGGTATTTTGTCTATCTTCCTGTTGTGTCTGGGGAATGAAGTGAATGGACATTTCCCCACTGGCAAAAAAAGGAAAAAATTACCAGAGTTTTTAATCTTTCCCTATGTTATCTATAATGTAAAAGAAGAAAACTATTGGCCACTTAGCGCGGTCAGTATTTTATATCTTCGGTTCATTGTGATCATATATTTACCTGAATTTACATAGCTTTGATGGAATCTGAGTTTCCCCTACCCTACCTCAGTCAGCAGGGACTTGGTAGGGTGCCTTTACAGGTAAGAAAATCCTATTTTTTCCTTGTCACCTACTGATTGTGGCCATGGTTTTCTGCTTTTTAGCGTATAAAATAATGAATTAAAAAACAAATTATAATAAATTAAACCACTTTCAGAGGAATAATTCATTTAAGTCGTCTTACTTTATATATTGAGAAAAAAATTATCTTGAAAGATCTAGAACTAGCCAAACCTAGTCAACCACTCAATGCCACTCCTTAAGACAGCTCATGCAAGCCGGATTGAAGTGGAAATGTGGGTAAAGTTGTACGTTTAAATTTAGCAACATTTAGTCAGCTGATAAGCAGTAGACAGTACATCCAGTCCTATGCCCAAGCCTGTTTTACTCTGTACACGTCAACGGAGCAATGGCAGCTACCCTATCATTTTGCTAGGTGACAGCTTTATTAGCATTGTCACAATCATCTTATAGTACAATTCAACACATCTGAAATATGGAAAAGCTGAAATTGCTCTGACCTGCTTACAGGTCATATAATTGGCTCATATAAATAAGCTGATGCTTTAATGCTACCATTTTAAAAGCAGCAAATAAGAATAATTTAGCAGACCATGGTTTAAGCACTCCTTTGTGATATGTTAATATGCTATACTTCTGTCATTTAATATACTATTAACATTAACATTAGATTATTGTCTTATAATATACACTGTAACTTCCCCAAGTCATGCTCTTAACACACATGTACTATCTACTGTTCGATTTTAAATGGAGTAAGTATACCCAAATGAGCCTTCAATGAAGTTATGATTACAATATTCTTTTATTTCAATACATTTTTATTAGTTTATAAAGGATATACAAAGGTGAGTGGTACAGGACATGTTGACATTTACAATTGTAATTAACAGTCAATGTTATAGAGGGAGGGAAGAGGGGAGAGGGAAAGAAAGGGTGAAAAAGAAACGGGTAAGTAAGTAGGTGGTTACATAAACAATAATGCAAATACTGGTTGCTACACAGGATATATCTTATCAGGGTTAAGATCTAGTTCACAGAATTCTTATATTTGTTGGTCCAAATTTTCCATTGCTTATCAAATAGATCGCACTTCAATGCATTTATGGCAAGAGCACGCTCTATAGTGTGGTGTTGGTTCACTCTTCTAATCAGGTCAGAGATGTTTACCGTTATGGCAGTTTTCCAATGTTGTAATATCATGGTTCTAGCGGAAAGAAGGATGTTGGAAATAACAATCCGCATATCATGCGGAAAATGTTCAATACCCATATGTAAAATTCCTAGGGATGGATTGGGGCGAGTGACAATACCCGTGAGCGATGTTATAAGTTGGAAAACTTGATTCCAGTAACTAACCAAGTTGGGACACTCCCAAAACATGTGCAGTAGATGTCCTAGCTGTCCACAATTTCTCCAACATGTATTTTGGGCAGATGGAAAAAATGTTGCCAGTCTACACGGTGTGTATTGCCACCTGTTAATTATTCTAATAGTCATTGCCCAATGATTAATAGAACGGGAGGCTTTTTGGATTTCTCGAAATGTGGTTGTCCACTGATCATCTGTAAATGATTTCCCTAAATCCGTCTCCCATTTAGCAATCGGTTTTGTTTTCATAAAAGATTGTTTAGCATGTAGAAGGGAGTAAAAAAGCGAAATGCCTTTCCTGGTGGGGCGTTCTCGAGTTAAGAAGTTCCACGCACTGGATGGCATTGTTATGGTAGGGGGAGGGTTACGTTTTAGAAAATGTGCCACTTGGATACAAGTAAACTGGTACTTGTTGGGGAGATTGTATTGAGCCATAATCTGTGTGCTGGAAAGAGCTGTACCATTAGACAATAGGTCTTGGATGGTATGTATACCGTGGTTGGGGAACTGTTTTAGGGACAGCATAGGGATTTTATGCTCGAGCAGGCTAAGCGGAAATTTGTATTCCACAGCATTTTGAGAGTTATGGGTATGATGTATGAAGAACCTCCATGCTTGTAGGGAGGCTATAAGGGTGGGAGCCATGGAATGGAGAGCCCAGGGTTTCCAGACATCACTCGCGAGTAATGCCACTAGATCTGGTATTGGGGCTATACACCTTTCCAGCTCAACCCAAGGTGGTGAATCTATAGTTTTGAACCAGTGTTGGAGTTGGTCCAGTCTAGATGCCCATAAATAATCAGAAACTTCAATCAGTCCTACTCCACCTACTCGGTTATGCGGAATCAGGTTGCTAGGAGAGCAGCGAGCTTTTTTACCATTCCATATGAATTTCCACAGAGTAGTAGACAAGGTTTTAAGGAAAAGGGTTGGGATAGGTATAGGTATGGATCTGAACATATACAATATGAGAGAGAGAACTAACATCTTACATGCTGCCAATCTGCCCATCCAGGATAATTCGGTCTTGGCTATACATTTGAGCGTTTCATCTATCTTTAGAAGCAATGACTTAATATTGACGGAGACTAGAGTTTTCGTGGAATTAGTAATTGTTATACCTAAGTAGGGTATGCCATCTTCTTTCCATACATATGGAAGAGTGGTTTGAAGTTGAAGTTTGATACGTTTGTCAATTCCTAAATCTAGAATCAATGATTTGGCGAAGTTAACTTTATAGTACGAAATCTCACCAAAGTTTTTTAAAGTTTCATGGACTAAGGGGAGAGATCTGGTCGGGTTTGTCAGCATCAGTACAACGTCATCGGCAAACAGGTTAATAACGTGGTTACGAGATCCTAACACGTGTCCAGCAATATCGGCCTGAGATCTAATGGCCTCCGCCAGAGGCTCTATCATAAGGTTAAAAATGGTTGGAGATAATGGACACCCCTGGCGAGTGCCATTAGAAATAGGGAAAGGTGTAGAAAGCATTCCAGCTGTTAAGACTTGGGCGGATGGATTGGAATATAAAGCCAACATTGCGTTAGAGATGAAACCTTGAAAGCCAAATTTTTGTAGAACTTCCTTCATATAACACCACTCCACCCTATCAAACGCCTTCTCTGCGTCTATGGAGAGCAGCAGAGAAGGAGTTTTAGTTAAATTAGCATAATGAACAATGTCAATAATACGTCTTGTAGCATCAGAAGTTTGTCTCCCCCTGATGAAGCCCATCTGGTCGCTTTTAATTAAAGAAGGCATAAACTCTGATAGTCTAAGGGCAATAAGTTTGGCGTAGATCTTTATATCTGTGTTCAGGAGAGAAATAGGTCTAAAATTACTAGGGGTAGTGGGATCTTTACCAGGTTTGGGTATAGTGGTCACGTATGCTTTTAACATTTCATTTGGAAAGGATGCTGAGTGTGCTGCCTGTGTGAACATCTTTTGGAGATATGTGGAAAGAATAGTGGAAAAGGTTTTAAAATATTCATTATTTAGTCCATCAGGACCTGGGGATTTCCCATGAGGGAGTGAAGTAATGACTGATGTTATTTCATGGTTTGTGAACGGTGAATTCAGCAATTCAAGCTGTGATTCGGAGAGTTTAGGGAGATCGAAATCTTTGAGAAAATGCTGTATTTTGGGAACAGTGGGTTGAGGAGTGTGGGGGTCGGTGTTAAGGTTGTAAAGCTCACTATAATATTGTGCAAATTGGTTTGCAATTTCTTGAGGATTGATTACTTTATGAAGGGATGTAGGGTGTATCAGATGGGAAATCCTAGTTTTGGTGCGTATTGCTCTAATCCTATTGGCAAGGTATTTACCTGCTCTATTCGCACAGGCATAGGTACGTAACTTCAAGCGTCTAAGGTAGAAATCATAGTTTTGGGCCAAATGATCTCTCAATTTTTCTCTAAGAGAGGTTATTTGGGTAGTCCGCTGGTGAGAGGGAGATGCTTTGTTGAGGGTTTCTAAATTGTGGATATCAGAAGTAATGGAGTCTATGGTTGCAGTATACTTTTTTTTAGCTCTAGCTCCTAGCTGGATAAGGACGCCTCTAATAAACGCTTTGTGGGTGTTCCAGAGTGTGAAGGGACTCTCTACTGAATGTTCATTTTGTTGGAAATATGTTTTAAGGTTTTGAGAAATCAGTTCTTTGGTATCGGGGTCCTGTAGTAATCTAACACTGCAGCGCCAGATGGGTGAAGAGGGAGAGACACCCTTCTCATGAATAGAAAGTGATATGGCAGAATGGACAGACCACGTAATATCATGTATCTCAGAGGATGAAACATTTTGTAAGGTCCATTGATCGGACAAAAAAAAGTCTATTCTGGAATAAGACCCATGTACATGGGAAAAGAAGGTAAAGTCTTTCTCGTTGCCATGTGTGCATCACCAGACGTCGTACAGTTTTTCAGAGTGCAGGATCGTATTTAGGCAGTTGTTGTTGTTGCGTTTAGCATTAGAAGTGTCAAGTTGTGGGTCGACAATGAGGTTAAAATCGCCACAAAGAATGAGACTGCCGTATTGGATAGGTTGTATTTTACGGAGTAGTCTATTTAAAAACCTAATCTGTCGGGTGTTTGGAGCATATAAAGATACAATGGTGTACGGTTTAGAATTAATATCACCCTGAAGAATAATATAGCGACCATTGTCGGCTGTGATGGATTTCTTGAGATGGAAGGAGACCGTGTCACGGATGGCAAGAAGGACACCTCTGCTTTTTTTATTCGGGTTATTTGCCAGGAATATATGTGGGTAGTTTTTATGTGTACATTTAGGATGGTTGTCCTGTTGAAAATGAGTTTCCTGTACACATAAAATATCCGCTTTTAATTTCTGAGCTTCTGTCCACAGCGAGTAGCGTTTCACAGGGTGGTTGAGACCTTTGGCATTAATGGAAACAAAGGTAATGGTCATTTTTCAGGTAAGAAAAAAAGATGTGTAAGTGTACTCACAGAATCCTTCGAGAATTATTAGAGTCATCTGAGCTCCAGGAGATTGACAGAAGAGATGCCGCTATGGTATTTAGAGATGTAGTAGAACAGGGGATGAAGAGTCCATCACGTGTAGGTCCAGTGCTAATGGAACAAAGGGTGTAACCACAAAAATAAACAATAACATATAGAACAATAAAAATAGAATCATATAAGCGATCCATATGCAAACAAAGCTGCAAAAATGACAAATGTCAGGGGTAAGAACAAGGAAAGATGAAGAAATCCTTGTGCCCAGGGAGAGAACATATTTGTCAACGGTGTGTGATTATTTGCTGCCATCAGTGACATTTTTGGGGGCTCTTCTGTGTGAAACTACTTGCCACTCATCCGGAATAGGGCG
The DNA here is from genome assembly GCF_037356315.1 of Lithobates pipiens. NCBI lineage: Eukaryota > Metazoa > Chordata > Amphibia > Anura > Ranidae > Lithobates > Lithobates pipiens. The sequence goes on along the minus strand of NW_027507784.1, from coordinate 295,061,346 downwards.
TAGTTGTGTTGTAGGTGGTTCCAGAGGGTTTTGTTGTGGAAGTATGCCCCATTGACGCAGGAGTGCGATACCTTCAGCTAAAGTAGTAACTGTGTGCGTGGTACCATCATGTGAGATGGACAATTTCGCTGGATAACGCCATTTATGTGGTATATTGTGGTTGCGTAAGGCCTTAGTGATGGTTGCTAAGTTTCGGCGCAATTGCAGAGTATGTCTTGATAGGTCAGGGAGGAGGATCAGTTCAGCATATTGAGATATGTTGTTGCCTCGAGTACGAAACGCAGTCATAATTTGTTCCTTGATATGATAGTAATGCATCTTGAGCAAAACATCCCGAGGGGTACCTTCAGGTAGAAATGCTGGCTTGGGGATTCTGTGAATCCTGTCAATGGTCAGTTCCTGAGGAGATAATGTGGGGATAATGGTGGAAAATAGCGTGTGTACATACTGCAGTAATTGGTTTGGAGGTATGGCTTCAGGAATACCTCTGATTTTAATATTGCACCTCCTAAAGCGGTCCTCAAGGTCTGCTACTTTACTCTTTAGCCATGTTATTTCTTCATCATGGGATTTGTGGGCCTCTACTAAAGTATTGAAAGAAGTTGTGCATTCCCCTATGTTACGTTCCATTTGGTCCACTCTATTACCTAGTGCCAATACTTCTCTATGACAGTTAGTGATTTCTACAGTGAGGTCAGCTTGTATGGAGGCTTTGAGTGACATAAGCATCTCCTTAAGGACCGTATCTGAGACCGGTCGATCGGATGTGGGGTAGGCCGCAATCGGGTCGGATGCCGGTGGATGTATAGCATGGCCTATGGGAGCGGATCCGCTTACCTCCATGTCCGCTCGGTTTACCTCAGGAGAAGATATCCGTTGCCTTTGTTTGGCTGGGCTTCTAGTCGTGGGGCTATTCGTTCCTGAGGAGGAGTCGCTGAGGGAAGTCGTTCGGAGGTGAGATTGTTGCGAGGCCTGCTCTTGATTTTCAGTCACGCACGAACCGGCGCCATTTTGTGAGATTCCGTGCGCCTTGAAAAGGTTCGGAAGTTTCCGCGGCGGTTGCTGACTTTTTCTATTTTTTGGCATCTTCGGTAGAAGCGAAGGTGTCTACTCTACATTATGGATAGGTTTATGTGGAAATATGTCACCAATGGAGTCGTTATAGAGTTGTTCTCTCCGGTGGTCGAACGGAGCTCTCAGCTCAAGCGTCCATCTTAGCGCTCGGTCGCCACGCCCCCTCATGATTACAATATTCTTAACACCTAACACTGCTCCCACTACTTCCCAAAAAATTGAGCTAATTGATCAATCTCTCTATCATTAATTTGTGGCTCTTTTTCCAAGATAAACTCTTTCAAGAAGTTCTAAAGGCTATATATCTATCTATCAATCCATATATATATATATATATATATATATATATATATATATATATACACACATATATCTATAATTTTTTTTTTTATATATACAGTTTAGGTCATTTTTTTTAAATCAGCACAAGGAATGTTACTCATATTTAATGCAAAGTGGTGCTGGCTGTCCTAGATGAAATCTAAAATCCTCTGGCTCTCCCACATACCTCTGCCATACTGGAAGATTACAGTTATTTAAAATCATTGGACCTTTCACAGGCACCCATCAAGATTGCCGACTATACCCACCTAACTTCCTTTAGAAGACACTGAGGGCAGCAGAGCGATGGTCTCCTGCGGCCATCAGCCAAACTACTGGGAGAATGGAGCTGGGAAGTGGCTTGACAGTAGAGTGCAGGCCTGTGGACAAATACAGTTCAGTTCAGGGAAACAAGAAGGCATAGGTGTCTTCTCAACACATGGCTAGCTAAGGAGGCGCATGCAAACAGGTTGCTGGAGACAGCAGAACTGACACCGCAGATACAGGATGAAAGCGAAAGAAGAGGACTGTGATGGGGTGGTTGTCATGTCCTCCATGTTTCTTTCAGGTTTCCCTCCTCATTGGGCGCCAAGCAACGGTCACATGAAAGGCCTACTCTGGGGCGGATTTTTCTGGGCTAAGCTAGGCACTTTGGTTAGGGTCACTGTCTTACACATGGGGTACCGTTACTTTAAACAGACGACTAAACTTAAAAGTATACCTATATACAGCGCCTGAAGAAATACATGTGCTCATATAAAGTTCTTAACATAGTTACATAGTTAGTCAGGTTGAAAAAAGACACAAGTCCATCTAGTTCAACCAAAAAAAAAAAAAAAAATAATATCATACAATCCCATATACCCAATTCTATACCCACAGTTGATCCAGAGGAAGGCAAAAACCCTAGCAGAGCATGATCCAATTTGCTAAAGCAGGGGGAAAAACTCCTTCCTGATCCCCCGAGAGGCAATTGGATTTTCCCCGGATCAACTTTACCTATAAATGTTAGTACCCAGTTATATTATGTACACTTAGGAAATAATGCAGGCCCTTCTTAAAGCAATCCACTGAGCTGGCCAGAACCACCTCTGCAGGGAGTCTATTCCACATTTTCACAGCTCTTACTGTGAAGAAACCTTTCCTCATTTGGAGATGAAATCTCTTTTCCTCTAGACGTAAAGAGTGCCCCCTTGTCCTCTTTGTTGACTGTAAAGTGAATAACTCGACACCAATTTCACTATATGGACCCCTTATATATATTTGTACATGTTGATCATATCCCCCCTTAATCTCCTCTTATCAAGAGTGAATATATTCAGTTCCTCTAATCTTTCCTCATAGCTGAGTTCCTCCATGCCTCTTATCAGTTTGGTTGCCCTTCTCTGCACTTTCTCCAGTTCCCCCGATATCCTTTTTGAGAACTGGTGCCCAAAACTGAACTGCATATTCCAGATGAGGTCTTACTAATGAAGTGCTCATGAAATATATTACAAAAGTGCTACATATAGCACATTAATATATAAATGCAAAAAAGTGAACCTCAAATATTGTGCAAAGTGCGCCAATAAAAATAAAGTGTTTTAGTGCTCCAATGATAATTCCAGGTGCTGTGTGTCACGCTCCCCTCTTGTGACCCCACTCACCAGAATTTATAGACTGTCAGCTTTGCAGTCTGTGGGTCATATACACTTGTCATCTATTGATCTGGTGAGATGGGATGAATTCCTCAGAAACTCTCCATGTAAACAGGGGTCTTGGGGATGGTCAGACAAAATGAATCCAACAGGCTCCCATAAATAAAAACTGAAGCTAATAATGAAGTACCAAAGGGTCATACAATAAGCGCATAACAAGCGCCACTTACAAGACTATGGAAAAAAACAGGCATCTGTAAAGAGAACAACTCTTCCGGGTTTACCACTGCTTGGCGTGCGTTCCACTGAGGGCGGAAGTGGCGTCAATGGTTCAAAATAGCCGGAAATGCATCAATGAGTTTTGTCCCTCTCCTCAGGACATCAAGGACATTTTCTAGCTCTCACTATTTTCACCCAGTTTTCACAATTTTGTTCCAGATTGATCCCATTAGAATACATAAGGCTAGGGCTGTTACTGATTAAAATTTTTGTGTTCGATTAATCTTTTTTTTTGTAATCGATTTATCAACTAATTTCGATTAATTATAACGCACATACAGATCCAACTACTTTTAGCTGATCTCCTTCCTTTGCAACTTTGCATTAGTCAGTGGTAAATGTGGCATACACTATATACAATCACCCGACACTAGTTAGTTTCCACAATCCATGACTTAACTTCTCAGTTCACACAAATACGTTTTAAATTCAAACTGTAGCACTGATGTAAGCAATTTTTTAAATTCAATAAAAAAAAAAACGTGGCAAGTTAGTTTAACTTTAATTATAAGACTTATCTAGTATATTGACTGTCAGTCACTTTATAGTAGGCAAGTAGGCATCACTTTATCCAGTCACACAGACATACCAGAGAGTTTACATTTTGTTTTTTTTTTTACAACAATTTTAAAAATGGAGGTTATCAAATTTGCCTACACTTAGCTCACTGAATGATCCCAGTTAACCACATCCATATTTACCATCACTGTCCAGGCTGTCCGGTGACATCACGGACATAGTTGTCACCGAACTCCTCCCCCCTTCCCTTCGTTAGCAGACGGAGACACTCAGGGAAGGGGGGAGGAGTCCGGTGATGTTGATGTCCATGACGTCACTGAATCTCCGACGGAACTTCCTGAAGACCCGGAAGCCGGTGGAGAGGTGAGTACCGATCAAAAGAATTTTGATCGATCAAAAAAATGAATGATTAATCGAGGACTTAATCTTTAATTTTTCCAGCCCTACATAAGACTCAAGTCAAAGTTGCGTGAATCTTGCGTGAAAACATTTATAAATAGACCCAAACCAAAGACACGGAAAACCTCCTACACTTGAGAGTAGAACCCGGGGATGAGAGTTGTCTAGATTCCCATGTTGGTTTAGATGCCATTCTGTGCCTTACTGCCCTCTTACGACTGGGGAAATTACAATACACTGAAATCCTAAAACCAAACAGAGGGCGCACCAGCCTAGCGCATTATCCTCAAAACATGTATTTAACTATAAAAATCGTAAAGGTTAAATATTCACAAACCAACAGGTGTAAAAATGGTTGTCATGCTACTTCAACAGCATAAAGTCCACTTTACATCATAAACAGTAACAGGGTGTCATGAGTCCAACAAGCTAACGCGTTTCAAGGGGTTTCCTCAGTTAGCTCTGAGGAAGAGGAAAACCCCTCAAAAGATTATTAAAGATTATATATAATTGAGTGCATTTGTGTCCAGTGTACAGCTTTAAAAATCCCACAAATCCATTGATAACTGTTATTACTTGTTCTGTAATTGCTGGAGTACCGTTGAATTGATACTTAGTATTCAAAGCTTGTGTCAGTTATAATTTGCCACACCACATTGGTGCTGGAGCAAACTTTTCCATGCTTTGTGTTTTTCTTTTGTTTATTTTTGGATCCAAAAAAAATAAAAAATTTTAGCCATACTAGAGCTACATAATACTTAGCTGAATAATCTAATTACTGATAATTATAGCAGGACAACCTCCAGTTATGTAAATCAACTAATACTATCATTCGAATAGCAATAGTGGATAATTGAGTGCAAGGAGACAATTCCCCAAAGGGAGTCTCCAGAGCAGGGAAGGGGAGCTGGAGAAAAAATCTTGGTGCCCTGAACAAATTAGACATCAGATAAAACATAAGAATTATATTGGCACATAAAATAAAGTATTAATTATTTAATATTGAATATAAAGAAGTATCCAGATACAAAAACTAAAAATATAAATAAAATGTACAAATTTTACATTACACTGATACATCCTGAGGGCGATCATACACTGAGGAAATGTAACTTCTACTTTTCATCATGGAGTATGTTTGAGTACCAGTGTAATGTAAAATGTATACATTTTATTTATATATTTGTAGTTTTTGTATCTGGATATTTCTTTATATTTTAATCATGTATTAGTAAAATTTGTACTTTTTATCTGATGTTTAATCTGTTCAGGGAACCAAGATAGTCCATTTTTTTTCTCCAGCTCCCCTTCCCTGCTCTGGAGACTACCTTTGGGGAATTGTCTCTTGCACTCAATTATCCATAATTACTAATAATAGTATACAAGGTTTAAATATTTCTTCACATATTTTTATATCTAGACATTTGCATGATAGCTTTGCGTCATGAGCAGTTATCCATACTCTATGTAAAATGGATTGGTATAAGGTAATACTATACACACTACTCCCTCTAGTGTCCATTTTGCAAGTTGTTTCACCAGTTATATGTATATTTATTTGGATTAAAATGCCAAGAAAAAAAGAAAAATCTAAATCTCTCTCTCTATATATATATATATATATATATATATATATATATATATATATATATATATATATATATATATATATATATATATATATATACATATTTAGAACATTTTCAGAATACACGTACATTTGCATATGTTTTATCCTTTAACCACACTGCAAGTACAGAAAAATAACTGTTGATGTGCCAAAAATATTGATCCTACTTTCCTCTCACTTGACAACACAGCTGTACATTCCTAAGCATGGGGTGTCAGCCCTGCCTCTTTAATTTCTGATTAATTAGAAAGAACTCAGACCCCCTCCCTTTCTCCTCAATTTTTTTTTCTCACTTCCATATCCCCACCTTGTGTACAGACAGACAGAAATTTAACAGCTCAGAAGATTTCTGGCAAAATCAACAGGTATTTTTAACACTCATTGAAAAGATATAAAATACAATAAATCAATGTTTAATCCTATATTTAGCAGACCAAAATGAAGAAAATAAGAGAAGTTTATTGTTAATGTTTACATTCACTTTAAGGATTGTTTTGGCATAAATATAGATGATGCACATTTAAAATTCATTACTCATCTTCTAGATTTGCAATTAAAATGTTTTGAAGACTATGGTAGTAATTACTCCATACCAACCAATTGGACACTAGCAATAAGAGAATTAACTATGGTAAATGTAATAATACAATTATTATGGATTGTAGTACATGAATGCTAATTGCAGTGTTAAAAGAGATGAAAAAAATAAATAAAGAGAATAGAATGACTAGGAACAATGCCACACTGGCAATTACTTCTTTGGCAAGGTGTCACCAACCGCAGAATCACTGAGGTGCGACAGCCACTATACATAATAGATGTCACTTCATGCTGGTGGGAACACTGCAAAATATTAATCCCTAGTGAAAAAGTGCCAGCAGAGTAGAATTTTTGTTGATTCAGGCAGTGAGAGAGCAATATCAGTCCAGTTGATACCTAGCATTTTAACACTGGGAAACTGTGGTTAGCCAATGATTATTGATGAGACACTGCGAGGGCTTTTCTTCAGCGGGAACATGGGGGAACGCAGTTCCGGCACCTCCAGCAATAAATATATGTAATGAAAAGGAGTGCTGGGGTGTGCTAGAGGATCTATTGATGCTGGCTGCTGGGGGAATCTACTGTCGCTGGTGAGAACCTATTCTTGCACGGTGGTCTATTGTTACTGGGTAGGTCTATTGTTGCTGGTGGAGGGTCAATTGCTGCTGGGAGGGATCTACTGTTCAGGGAGAAGTCTATTGTTTCTATTTGCTGGAGGGTCTTTTGCTGCTGCTGGGAGATCTGTTGTTTCTGCTGGGAGATATGTTGTTGCTGGTGTGGTATTTTGTTGTGGGGGGGCATTGTTGCTGGGGGGAAGTCTCTTTCTGTGTGGGGGAGCTTTTGTTGCTGAGGGAGGTCTATTGTCCCTGGAGGTCTGTCAGAAACCATGAATCAGACTGAGACAAAGTGCAGTTAAATTACACTTGTTTATTATTATTATTAATAATAATAATAATAATAATAATAAAAAGGTAAACAGAGTAAACATAGTCAAAACATAGCCAGAATTCAAGAACCGGAACGGATAGTCAGACAAGCCAAAATGTCAGAGAGCCAGAGATTAACGTATGAGAACAGCAAGCAGGATCTGGAGCCAGAAGGAATGTCAGCCAAGCAGGAACAAAGGAGAGCATCTCTAGAGATGTGACCAAAGTAAAGGCAGAGATCATCTGGACTGGACGGCTTAAGTAGGCAGGACTGATGAGCAGGATATCATCAACAGGTGAGTCACTGTGGAGAGAAAGGAGCTGTCAATTAGCTGACAGCTTAGCGGCCAGCTCAGAGAAGGAAGGGCTGAGCCCAGCCCGGATAGAGTCTACTATTTCTGGGGTGGGGTCTATTGTTGCTCACAGCAGGGAATCTATTTTACTGTCTATCTTGTTATCATTAACAAATTCCATGCAAATCACTTAGTAGCACAAAATGATACTGGGTTCTGTATTCTCTAAAAGGGACGGTACTGGGAGGTGGGTAGGAGGTGAAAGCAAGAGACAGTGCTCAGAGGTGGGTAGAGGGCAGAAACAAAGGCTGACTCAGAAGGCGGGAGTTCCTGAACCTATTCGCTGAGAAAAAAAGCCCTGGGCACGGCCCTATGTAATATGATGGTGGAAAAGAAAGTAAGAAGAGAAAGAAGAAAAACTGGATAATCGAGGCAGCAGAGGGAAAGATTGCAGAGGAGAGATAGTAAAGGTGAGGTAAAGGTGAGAGTAAATAGATGTAGAAAAGGGACAAAGAAGTAAAATGGGGAAGAATTGAGTAAGGGGATGGTAAAAAGAATGAGTTAAAGGAATGAAGAACTGAGAAAGTAAAGAGATAGAGGGGGGAAATATTATTGGTGATGGAGAAGGTAGAGAGAAAAGGTGATGGGGAAGGGTAAGGGTAAAGAGAAAGATGATTGGGGGAGAAAGAATATGGACATGAGAGAAAGTGCAAGTGATGAAGGCAGGATAGAGTATGAAGATGAAGAAGGTAAAAAGTGAGGAAACTGAGAAGGGGGTAGGGGAAAAGTTATTAGCAGAAGATAGGAGTTAGGAGATATAGAAGATAAAGCAAAAACTGCAGGACGTGGGAGAAGATCATGAGGCAGGCAGAGAGCCAATAGACAAAAATGTAAAATGAGGTGGGAGAAAATATGGTAGTGTAGTGTGGAGAAATTAAGATAATAAAGGCATGAGAGAGTAAGGTGGTGGCAGCAGGAGAGTGTAAGGTGAGAGAGGCAGGCAAGAGTAAGATGTTGGAGGCAGGAGGAGAAAGTAAGATGAATTCAGGAAAGAGTAAGATGATGGGAGCAGGGTAGAGTAAGATGATTAAGGCAGGAGAGAGTATAATGATAGCTACAGGAGTGAGTAGGACAATGAAGGCAGGAAAGTGTAAGATGGACAAGATAGACAATAGGAGAGTTCAGGGTGAAGGAGGCAGGAGAAAGTAAGGTGAAAGAAGCAGGAAAGAGTAATATGATGAAGGCAGGAGAGAGTAAGATGATGAAGGTAGGTGAAGAGTAAAATGATGGAGGTAGGTGAAGCGTAAGGTAATGACGGTAGAAGACAGTAAGACAACGAACACAGGAGAGAGTAAGATGGTGGGCAAAGGAGAGAGCAGGACGATGGAGGCAGGAGAGAGTAAGATAAAGGCAGGAATGTGTAAGATGGTGAACATAGGAGAGAGTAGGACGATGAAGGCAGGAGATTGTAAAATCGTGGACAAAGGAGAGGACAGAGTGATGGAGGCAAGAGAAAGTAAGGTGAAAGAGGCAGGAGAGAGTAAGATAATGAAGGTAGGAGAGAGTAAGATGATGAACACAGGAGAGAATGAGATGGCGGGCACAGGAGAGAGTAGGACAATAAAGGCAGGAGACTGTAAGATGATGGACCCAGGAGAGAGTAGAACGATGGATGCAAGAGAGTGTAAGATGGTGGACATAGGAGAGAACAAGGTGATGGAGGCAGGAGAAAGTAAGGTGAAAGAAGCAAGAAAAAGTAAGATGATGAAGGCAGGAGAGTGTAAGATGATGAAGGCAGGAGACAGTAATACAATGAACATAGAAGAGAGTTAGATGACGAAAGCAGGTGAGAATAAGATGATCAACATGGGAGAGATTAAGATGGTGGAAGCAGGAGAGAGTTATATGATGGAGGCAGGAGAGAGTTATACGATGGAGGCAGGGGAGAGTAAGATGATGGAAGTAGGAATGAGTAACCCGAGGATCACATCTATGCAGCTCTGCGTGTCACATTTGTGTGGGCTAAGCAGCCCATTCATTTGCCTGCATTTCCTACATGAAAACTGTCCCTGCACCTTTTTCAAAACACGGCTACATGGAAACTGCTTGGTGCTTTGGCACCATGCGTTTCTATAAGCAGGAAACTGCACCACATTTTTCAGCGCATGGGGGTGCCATTAAGAGTTAATGGCATCCCCATGCATTTTCTTGAAGCATTGTGTTTTATGTGCACCTGCATGCGGTCGTGGAAACAAGTGGAATTTACACGCACTTCCACACCCACAGATAAAATATGAAAGCTGGAGAAAGTGAGGTAAAGGCATGAGACACAGGAGAGAGTAAGAAGATGGAGAGAGAAGAGTGTAAGGTGATTGAGGCAGGAGAAAGTAAGATGATGGAGACAGGACATAGTAAGATGAAGTCAGAAAGAGAATAAGATGGAATATGGGCACAGTAAGATAATGGAGAATGGATAGTAAAGTGATAGAAGCAGGAGAGACTAAGATTATGGAGGCAGGAGAGAGTAAGATGTTAGACACAGGAGATAGTAAGATGATGGAGGCAGGAGAGTAAGATGATATACACAGGAGAGGGTAAGATGATGGAGTCAGGAGAGAGAATGTTGAGGGCAGGTGAGAGTAACATGAAGACAGGAGAGAGTAAGATAATAAACACAGGAGAGAGTAGGCTGATGAAGACAGGAGAGTGTAAGATGATGGAGGCGGGAGGGAGTAAGATGATAGGCACAGGAGGGATTAAGATGATAAGGGCAGGAGAAAGTAAGATGATAGACACAGGAGAGAGTACAATGATGGAGGCAGGAGAGAGTAAGTTGCTAAATGGCAGGAGAAAGTAAGATGATAGACACAAGAGAGCATAAGATGATGGAGAAAGGTGAGAGCACGCTGAAGGCAGGAGAGAGAGTAATTTGAAGACAGGAGAGAGTAAAATGATAGACACAGGAGAGAGTACCATGATGAAGACAGGAGAGTGTAAGATGATGGAGGCAGGGGAGAATAAGATGAGAGACGCTGCAGAGTAAGATCATAGAATCAGCAAATAGAAAGTAACAGAGATGGAATGATGGAGTGAGATGAAGAAAGAAGAGAGTAAGATGAAATACACTGGAGAAATGCCCATGATGGACAAAGGAGAGAGTAGGATAATGTAAATAGGTGAGTGTAAGATGATGGAGGCAGGAGAATAAGAGGATAGAAGCAGGAGAGAGTAAGTGATGGAGTCAGGAGAGAGTAGGTGATGGAGGCAGAAGAGAGTAAGTGATGGAGTCAGGAGAGAGTAAGTGATGGAGTCAGGAGAGGGTAAGTGATGGAGTCAGTAGAGGGTAAGTGATAGAGTCAGGAGAGAGTAAGTGATGGACTCAGCAAAGAGCAAGCGATGGAGTCAGCAGAGAGTAAGTGATGGAGTCAGGAGAGAGTAAGTGATGGAGTCAGTAGAGTGTAAGTGATGGAGTCAGGAGAGAGTAAGTGATGGAGTCAGTACAGAGTAAGTGATGGAGTCAGTAGAGTGTAAGTGATGGAGTCAGGAGAGAGTAAGTGATGGAGTCAGTAGAGAGTAAGTGATGGAGTCAGTAGAGGGTAAGTGATAGAGTCAGTAGAAGTTAAGTGATGGAGTCAGGAGAGAGTAAGCGAAGGAGTCAGGAGAGAGTAAGTGATGGAGTAAGGAAAGGGTAAGTGATGGAGTTGGGAGAGAGTAAGTGATGGAGTCAGCAGAGGGTAAGTGATGGAGTCAGGATAGAGTAAGCGATGGAGTCAGGATAGAGTAAGCGATGGAGTCAGTAGAGTGTAAGTGATGCAGTCAGGAGAGAGTAAGTGATGGAGCCAGGAGAGAGTAAGTGATGGAGTCAGTAGAGAGTAAGTGATGGAGTCGGGAGAGGGTAAGTGATGGAGTCAGTAGAGAGTAAGTGTTGGAGTCGGGAGAGAGTAAGTGATGGAATCAGTAGAGGGTAAGTGATGGCGTCAGTAGAGGGTAAGTGATGGAGTCAGTAGAGGGAAGTGATGGAGTCAGCAGAGGGTAAGTGATGGAGTCGGGAGAGGGTAAGTGATCGAGTCAGGAGAGAGTAAGTGATGGAGTCAGTAGAGAGTAAGTGATAGAGTCAGTAGAGAGTAAGTGATGGAGTCAGGAAAGGGTAATTGATGGAGTCAGTAGGGAGTAAGTCATGGAGTTAGGAGAGGGTACGCGATAGAGTCAGGAGAGGGTGAGCGATGGAGTCAGGAGAGTGTAAGTGATGGAGTCAGGAGAGAGTAAGTGATGGAGCCAGGAGAGAGTAAGTGATGGAGTCAGTAGAGAGTAAGTGATGGAGTCGGGAGAGGTTAAGTGATGGAGTCAGTAGAGAGTAAGTGTTGGAGTCGGGAGAGAGTAAGTGATGGAATCAGTAGAGGGTAAGTGATGGCGTCAGTAGAGGGTAAGTGATGGAGTCAGTAGAGGGAAGTGATGGAGTCAGCAGAGGGTAAGTGATGGAGTCGGGAGAGGGTAAGTGATCGAGTCAGGAGAGAGTAAGTGATGGAGTCAGTAGAGAGTAAGTGATAGAGTCAGTAGAAAGTAAGTGATGGAGTCAGGAAAGGGTAATTGATGGAGTCAGTAGGGAGTAAGTAATGGAGTTAGGAGAGGGTACGCGATAGAATCAGGAGAGGGTGAGCGATGGAGTCAGGAGAGGGTAAGCGATGGAGTCAGTAGAGGGTAAGTGATGCAGACAGTAGAGGGTAAGTGATGGAGTCAGTAGAGAGTAAGTGATGGAGTCAGGAGAGAGTAAGTGATGGAGTTAGGAGAGGGTAATTGATGGAGTCAGGAGAGGGTAATTGATGGAGTCAGGAGAGAGTAGGTGATGGAGTCAGTAGAAGGTAAGTGATGGAGTCAGGAGAGAGTAAGTGAAGGAGTCAGGAGAGAGTAAGTGATAGAGTCAGTAGAAAGTAAGTGATGGAGTAAGGAGAGGGTAAGCGATGGAGTCAGGAGAGGGTAAGCGATGGAGTCAGTAGAGGGTAAGTGATGGAGTCGGTAGAGGGTAAGTGATAGAGTCAGGAGAGAGTAAGCGATGGAGTCAGGAGAGAGTAAGCGATGGAGTCAGTAGAGGGTAAGTGATGGAGTCGGTAGAGGGTAAGTGATGGAGTCAGGAGAGAGTAAGCGATGGAGTCAGGAGAGAGTAAGCGATGGAGTCAGGAGAAGGTAAGTGATGGAGTCAGGAGAGGGTAAGTGATGGAGTCAGGAGAGGGTAAGTGATGGAGTCAGGAGAGGGTAAGTGATGGAGTCAGTAGAAGGTAAGTCATGGAGTCAGTAGAGGGTAAGTGAGGGAGTCAGTAGATGGTAAGTGATGGAGTCAGGAGAGGGTAAGTGATGGAGTCAGTAGAGGGTAAGTGATGGAGTCAGTAGAGAGTAGGCGATGGAGTCAGTAGAGGGTAAGTGATGGAGTCAGTAGAGAGTAGGCGATGGAGTCAGTAGAGGGTAAGTGATGGAGTCAGGAGAGAGTAGGTGATGGAGTCAGTAGAGGGTAAGTGATGGAGTCAGAAGAGAGTAGGTGATGGAGTCAGTAGAGAGTAGGCGATGGAGTCAGTAGAGGGTAGGTGATGGAGTCAGTAGAGGGTAAGTGATGGAGTCAGGAGAGGGTAAGTGATGGAGTCAGTAGAGGGTAAGTGATGGAGTCAGTAAAGGGTAAGTGATGGAGTCAGTAGAGGGTAAGTGATGCAGTCAGTAGAGGGTAAGTGATGAAGTCAGTAGAGGGTAAGTGATGCAGACAGTAGAGGGTAAGTGATGGAGTCAGTAGAGAGTAAGTGATGGAGTCAGGAGAGAGTAAGTGATGGAGTTAGGAGAGGGTAATTGATGGAGTCAGGAGAGGGTAATTGATGGAGTCAGGAGAGAGTAGGTGATGGAGTCAGTAGAAGGTAAGTGATGGAGTCAGTAGAGGGTAAGTGATGGAGTCAGGAGAGGGTAAGTGATGGAGTCAGGAGAGGGTAAGTGATGGAGTCAGGAGAGGGTAAGCTGACTGAGGTGGGAAAGAGATAGATTATGGAGGCAGTAAGGTGACAACAACAGGAAAGAATAAGATGATGGGGGAGGGTAAAGAACATGATAAAGTAAGGAGAGACTACTTCATTTTTAAAAAAAGACAGAAAAGAGCAAAAAAAAATGAAAAACAACAATGGGAAAAATCCTACAGAGGGAATCAAACTGACAGAGAAATTAAATGCTTAATCAAAATACATAAACGGGAACAAAAAAAAGAGAAAAAAAAACAGCAGATGAAAGAAAATTGATGAAAATGGGAAACGGGAAAGAAGCCGGGCTAGTCACTCCGTCCACCATCCTACTCTCTCCACCATCCTACTCTCCCCACCATCCTACTCTCCCCATCATCCTACTCTCCCCATCATCCTACTCTCTCCACCATCCTACTCTCCCCACCATCCTACTCTCTCCACCATCCTACTCTCCCCACCATCCTACTCTCTCCATCATCCTACTCTCTCCACCATCCTACTCTCCCCACCATCCTACTCTCTCCATCATCCTACTCTCTCCACCATCCTACTCTCTCCACCATCCTACTCTCTCCACCATCTTACTCTCCCCACCATCCTACTCTCTCCACCATCCTACTCTCTCCACCATCCTACTCTCTCCACCATCCTACTCTCCCCATCATCCTACTCTCCCCATCATCCTACTCTCTCCACCATCCTACTCTCCCCATCATCCTACTCTCCCCATCATCCTACTCTCCCCATCATCCTACTCTCTCCATCATCCTACTCTCTCCACCATCCTACTCTCTCCACCATCCTACTCTCCCCATCATCCTACTCTCCCCATCATCCTACTCTCCCCATCATCCTACTCTCTCCATCATCCTACTCTCCCCATCATCCTACTCTCTCCACCATCCTACTCTCCCCATCATCCTACTCTCCCCATCATCCTACTCTCTCCACCATCCTACTCTCCCCACCATCCTACTCTCCCCATCATCCTACTCTCCCCATCATCCTACTCTCTCCACCATCCTACTCTCCCCACCATCCTACTCTCTCCACCATCCTACTCTCCCCACCATCCTACTCTCTCCATCATCCTACTCTCTCCACCATCCTACTCTCCCCACCATCCTACTCTCTCCATCATCCTACTCTCTCCACCATCCTACTCTCTCCACCATCCTACTCTCTCCACCATCTTACTCTCCCCACCATCCTACTCTCTCCACCATCCTACTCTCTCCACCATCCTACTCTCTCCACCATCCTACTCTCCCCATCATCCTACTCTCCCCATCATCCTACTCTCTCCACCATCCTACTCTCCCCATCATCCTACTCTCCCCATCATCCTACTCTCCCCATCATCCTACTCTCTCCATCATCCTACTCTCTCCACCATCCTACTCTCTCCACCATCCTACTCTCCCCATCATCCTACTCTCCCCATCATCCTACTCTCCCCATCATCCTACTCTCTCCACCATCCTACTATCTCCACCATCCTACTCTCCCCATCATCCTACTCTCCCCATCATCCTACTCTCTCCTGCCTACTACCGTGTAGGGTGAAATAACGGAGTAATAAGTGCAAAGAAGGTACAACAGAATAATATAGAGGAACGTCGATATTCCATAAATAACAATCAGGATACAATGGAATAATTATTGATAATAATGCATTAGTCATATCGCTGCTCTGCACACAGACTTGCCGATCCTTAGAAGGACTCTGAGCGCAGAGCCGGCCAGGTGTATGACAGGTGGGCGGGGCCGTGTAGTCTGCACCTGCCGGGACTGTAAGCAGTGTATGTCTGTGTACCTGCGCTGGGCTCATCATCTGTACGGGGTGTATGTCAGTGTACCTGCGCTGGGCTCATCATCTGTACGGGGTGTATGTCAGTGTACCTGCGCTGGGCTCATCATCTGTACGGGGTGTATGTCAGTGTACCTGCGCTGGGCTCATCATCTGTACGGGGTGTATGTCAGTGTACCTGCGCTGGGCTCATCATCTGCCAGCTCTGTGCTGAGATCATAGCGCTGCCTGGGGCCACTTGCCCCCACCTTCTACCAAGGCAACACTCAGGTACTCCTACTATGTACGTTATTCTGTGGTATGTGTGTGCTGATTTGATTGAACATGATATCCTGATTCTTTTATACTTTTGTACATAATCATTTTATTATATGTGAGTACAGCCGGTGGAAGGGTTAGTTCTACTTACATGTCCTGCATTTATTCTTAGTATTGCAATGTTTTCTTCATTTGTATCTGGTTTGATTTAAAGCTGTATTAATCCCAATTGCAAACATTTATTATATTTCAGCTTACCTATTCATAGGTGTGATTGATGGCTGTATTCATTTCATTTTTAGACTTTCTTTCTACTTCATCTGGTGATTCAGCCAGTAAGTCTGTTAAGTCTGCCCCCTAGGGTTGCCACCTGTCCAGGATTCACCCGGACAGTTCGGGTTTGGAATAATGCGTCCGGATTTCAGCCTGCCTGATACCTGGACACATTATTCAGACTGAACTATGGCTTCCCAGCAGGGTTGCTGGCTGCAGTTGTCTAAGCTGAGAGTGTTTGTTATACTCTTTCACACACTGCCCAAAGCCAACCCCCCTCCCCCCATACAGACGGGAGAGGAGAGAGGAATCGATCTGCACCTCTTACTCCCGCCCCTCCCCCTCTGTGTCTACCCACACTCCAATCCCCAGGGATGTGCCTCAGAAAAGAAAAGTCCAGTATCCTCAGATACATCTGGATGAGAGGTGCTGACTGCTAAGGGGTGAGTGAGCTCACCATCCATCCCTGTCTGTGACTGAAGTCTCCCCCTTCTCTCTCCTGCCTCTGAGTGAGTACACTAAGGTAATTCAGGGTTCTCAGAGGACCCCTTACATCAGAGTTTCCCTTTACACCAGAGGCAACAGTGTTCCCCCTTACATCAGAATCCTCTCAGTGCATCAGAGTTCTCAGTGTTTCCCCTTAAATCAGGGGTCCCAGAGCATCCCTTATGTCAGAGTCCCCAGAGTTTTCCCTTACATCAGAGTCTACAGAGTTCCCTCTTACAGTGAAAGGAAACTCTGTGGACTCTGATGTAAAGGGGGACTCTTGTTATTACCTTCACATGATTAGAAATGTTAGCAAAATATATGTACTGTAGGTAAAATCCAGTGGTGGAAGTTATCTTCCCCTTAAAGAACAAGCTTTCTTCCAGATGCATCAGTTGAAACAAGCCATTTACCAGTGACTGGGGTGCTTAAAATGATTAGCTTTTATTTATTAACACAAAACCTTTATTACAAAAGTAAAAAAAAAAACAGAAAATACTGTAACTGATTACAAAGTATAAGCTGGCGCTTGGCTTCAATTTGTTATTGTATTTAAATCTGCTAGTAAATCTAACACATCCCTCCCCCTTTACTGACAATGCTGCTGTCCAAAGGTGCCCCCTGTGCTCCCTGATGGGTTTTACTTCCTTTTTATTTCCCTGCAAAGTAAAAGCATACTGTGCTAGTATGCATCTCATACTAGCACATTATGTGCCACTTACCTGCAAATGAAGCCCGCGCTGTCCCTTCAGCAGGCCGCATCCATCTTTGCCCATCTTTCTTCTGGGGCCGCGGACTTCAGGTCTGTGACTGACCAGACTCGCGTGATGTCACACCCATGCATGCATGCAGGAACCGACAGTTGCTGGTGAAGAAATGGCACGGAGGGCCGTTTCTTCACAGCGCATGTGCTGATGACATCAACAGCGCACTACAAGGTAGATATTGCCTAAACGGTGCATGTTTAGTAGATATTTAGTGTACCTATAGGTAAGCCTATAATAAGACTTACCTATAGGTACAACTTTTGCATTGGGGGTTTACAACCACTTTAATACTGCTTTAAAATATATCTAAATACAAGAACCAAAATGGAATCTACTGCAGCAAAGGAAAAGAAACACAGCGTCTCTAAGTGCAGTATTGGCAAACCATTTAATGATAAGTCAAAAGTGAAACTACTCACAAAGGGAGCATAAACCAAGCATGCTCCGAACGGGAAGCCACCTTCTTTCACCCTGGACCCGGAAGTGACATCATCCCCAATTGCTCTTGTGTTCCCTGCTGTTCTCATAGGCTGCGAGTGCTGGAATCCACATGCACGAGCTGTCAGCTGCACTTCAGAAGACGGACATTTGGGAGAAAACCACCCCCAAATTTTACTGGAGGATTACTATCATGCTTGGTTTATGCTCCTTTTGTGAGTAGTTTCACTTTTGACTTATCATTAAAGGGTTTGCCAATACTGCACTTAGAGGCGCTGTGTTTCTTTTCCTTTGTTGCATTGCAGAGGCTGCTTCTAGCTCTTCACACTGGCTGCCCTTAGTGCTGGTACATGGATTCCTCTCCCTCTTCATCTTAGAGACTGTTGCTATGGACTTTTCCCTCCTATTTTTTACTTTTCGCTATAATAAATATCCCTAAAAAATATGTAAAAAGACATTTTTTTCCTCAGTTTAGGCTGATATGTATTATTCTACATATTTTTTTGGTGGCGATCAGTTATCGTGACTGCGACATTATGGCAGACACATCAGACAATCTTGACACATTTTTGGGCCCATTTGCATTAATACAGCGATCAATGCTAAAAAATTGCATTGGTTACTGTAAAACTGTCACTGGCAGTGAAGAAGTTAACCAATTGGTGGCACTGTAGGGGTTAAGTGTGTCCTAGGGAGTGATTCTAACTGTGGGGGGGGATGGGCTGTGTGTGACACGTCACTGATCAGCGCTCCCGATTACAGGGAGCTGTGATCAGTGACAGTGTTACTAGGCAGAACAGGGAGATGCTTGTTTACATTAGCATCTCTCCGTTCTTCCTCACTGTGAGATGATTGCGGGTATACCCACGGACATCGAGTCTGCAGGACCCGCAATCACGGTTACAGAGCTCACGAAGCATGCACCCGCAAGCTGCCTCTTAAAGGGCAACATACGTTAATCGGCCCCCTTCTGCCATAGTATATCTGCGTGAGGCAGTTGGGAAGCTGTTAAGGGGGTGTGTCAGTGGGGTGTGTCCTATGCCTACATACATTTGCAAGTAGGTGTCCCTCATTTCCATCTCAAAATGTTGGGAGGTATGTGTTCTGTAGTCCTCAAAGCCCTTGTACACACGGTCGGAGAATCCGTCAGAATGTGTCCTATCGGATCGTGTTGTCGGATAATCCGACTGTGTGTGGTATGCATCGGACTGATTCCGTCGGAATATCCGTCGGACCCAATTTTCCAACTTGTTGGAAATATTTTCCGACCAACTGGTTCGATCGGACCTAATCCGATCATGTGTAGAGCATTTTGATCGGACCAAGTGCCACACATGCTCAGATCATCACGTTCTGAATGATCGGATTTTTTGACAACTTAGTCCGACCGTGTGTATGCCACAGTTTCGGACAAGATCTGACGGACAAAATCCGACGGACTTGGTTGGCAGAATGTCCGACCGTGTGTACAGGGGCTAAGATATATAAGAACAGTGCTAAATGAGTGCAACACTGGCAGAGCACAGGAAGTTGGGAGCTCTAATGCTGCGTACACATGATCGGAATTCCGGCCAGAAAAAGACCAATGAGAGCTTTTCATCGAAAAACACGACCGTGTGTATGCTCCATCGGAATTTAGCTGTCCCAATTTCCACCAGCCAAAAATTGATAGCATGTTCTCAATTTTTCAGACGGAAAAACTTTCTGTCGGAAATTCTGATCGTGTGTATGCAATTCCGACATGCCAAAAATCACGCATGCTCAGATTCAACTACGAGACGGAAGCTATTGGCTTCTGGCTATTGAACTTCCTATTTCTAGTCCCGTCGTAGGTGTTGTACGTCACCACGTTCTAAACGATCAGAATTTGGTGTGACCGCGTGTAGGCAAGACAGCTTGAACGGAATTCCGTCGGGAAAACCATCAGAGCTTTTTCCGTCGAGAATTTCCGATTGTGTGCGCAGCCTTAGGATTTCTGGAAGGATTAATCTTTTTTTTTTTTTTTTTTTTTTTTGTATATTTAACAGACCACAAGAGACCAAATAGGAGACATGCTTTGGTAGAGTTTACCCTTTAAGTCTAAATGCTCCCATACTGTTAAATCCTTCGGTTTTAGTTGATGTAATATTAAGAACTAAAACCCAAATTATTGGTCTGTGTCAGTAAATAGCTCATCAAGTAATCTGTCGTTTTTATGTTGTTACTTGATAGGGTGGAATTTTCCTTGGCAAATAACCAGAAACTTCTGTACTCCTAATAACTCCAAACTCATTAATGCTGAAACTGGTTTTACTATATCACTATTTATTTATTTATTTTTACTTAAGAACATTGTTCTCTCTGTGCATGTAGGCGTTTCCTCCGGGTATTCCGGTTTCCTCCCACACATGCTGGTAGGTTAATTAGCTTCTGTCTAAGTTCACCCTAATATGTCTATGTACAAATAAAAGCTAGGGACCTTAGATTGGAAGCTCCTTGGGACTGAAAAAAATATATGTATAGTGCTGAATAAATTGTAGGCACTATATAAATACCTGTAATAGAAAAAATAAATTGCAAGTCTTGGATGATATGTGATCATAAGCTCTGCAGACTGTGTTCCTAAGGGCTGTAGCAGTAGCCTCCATAATCATTGGTTATCTGCTTGGAGAATTAATATTCATACTACTTTGTGAATTAAAAGAGAACCACTCAACATAATATAATACAATGACTACATAACAGTATTTTGTGCAATCAGCAGGTCCTAGAGGGTTAAAGAGGAGTTCCACCCACAAGTGGAACTTTCTCTTATCTGATTCCTTCCCCTCCACATTTGGCACCTTTCGGGGGGTACCTGTTTTTTGCAGGTCCCCTATCCCCGCTTCCGGGAGACTGAGCCGCGGCCAAGTACGTCAGCAGCTCAGCCCCCCTCCACCTCCCTCTCCTTCTGCTGGGCCAGCGAGAGAATGCCCTGCACTTCGCCCATGCGCAATCGGGTCCCGGCCGTGAACCTGAAAGGCTACACTGTTGGGTTCCCTTACCAGCAATGATGGCGGCAGCACCTGGCCAGTCAGTGTAAACATTGGCTGCGGTGCTGACATCGCTGGGCTCCAGGACAGCTAAGTGTTCTAATGTTAAAAGTCAGCAGCTACAGTATGTGTAGCTGCTGACTCTTCATTTTTAAAGGGGTGGGCGGAACTCCTCTTTAATGTGTCCACCCCACACCCACTTCTCACATTCTAAAGCCTGGTGAGTTTTGGGTTGAACAAAAAAAACTGAGAGCCCGGTTGAAGCTGCTGTACTAATCATCCGGTGTTAGTACAGCAATTTGCCCCACTGAGCTGCTATTGTGTTCTGACAGGGGGACCCCCCCCCCCCCAGCTTTGATGCAGCTTCTAATTTCCATTATGAGAAACTCACAGTGTGCAGCAAAATAGCAGTAAGCCGTTTCGGTACAGGAAAGAAGTCTGTACAACTGTGTAAGAAGTGAGGTGAGGCTAGATGTCAGCTTTAAAAGAGTATGGCCAAAGATTTTTTATTATATTTCTCATTTGGGTCACAGGAGGGCACTTACTAGCTCTCCTGTCACCCAGAGCTAGCATATTGCGGGCCGATGCCCGCTATCAGCTGACGTCACAGAGCCACACCAGGCTCTGGATGGATCCCGACCATATTATCGGGATCCACCCAGCTGGCTGATTGTCAGCTGGCTCTGGCTATCAATACATGGTTGAGAGCCAATATCAGCTGCGCCCACCTCCCTCCCAGCCTGGCACCCCAGTGAGCGATAGAGGAGGAGAGCAGTCACCGCTCTCTGCTCCAAAAAGACAGAGAGCTAAGTGATCTGCGTTCATGTGATCACTCAGTTCTCAGTCTTAGGCCCCATTTCATTGTTTTGTAGCTTAAAGCCTGAAGCTACAAAATGCTGGTGGGGAAAATAAATAAATTATTCTTTATGGAGATGGTTCACATCTCCACTCCAAAACTCCTGAAGCTCAAACAAGTTCTGGAACTTTTTTTAGGCAGATTTGGGCGTTTTTCTGATTTTTACATCGGTGACCTTTTGACCTGCACAAAATTGCAGCAAAATCACGGCAAAAATGCAACAAAAATCGCAGCAAAATCGTAGTAAAATTTTGCCGCTTTCTGCCTGAAAACGATACGCTCAACTGCGAATGGGGCCTTAGAGTCGATATGCGACAGCTGCAGCATCACACCAATGCTGCAGCATAGAGCATTTGTTTTTATTTTATTTTTATTTTCCATGCTTCTCCTTTAAGGAATTGCCCTTAAAGAGGAACTTCACTCACAGGACATTCTCGTCCCCCGGCTCCTCTTCTCCATCACCATCTATGCATATCCCACATGTGCACAGATGAGAGATTTCCCCAGGTCTGGGTCCTTGTAGATACCTGTGCCATGTGTGGGCATGCGTGGGAATCCTTATGCACAATTTTTTTTAATCTAATGCCCTGTACACACGGTCGGACTTTCCGACAACGACATAATCCGTCTGATTTTTTCCAACGGATTTTGGCCCAAACTTGTCTTGCATACACACGGTCACACAAAGTTGTCGAAAATCCGATCGTTCAGAACAAGGTGACATAAAACACGTACAAGGGGACTATAAACAGGCCAGTAACCAATAGCTTTCGTCTCGTAATTTATTCTGAGCATGCGTGGCACTTTGTCTGTCGGAATTGTCTACACACTATCGGAATTTACACAATCGGATTTTGCTGTCGGAAAATTTTAGATCCAGCTCTCGAACTTTGTGTGTCGGAAATTCCAACGGAAAAAGTCAGATGGAGCCCACACACAATCGGATTTTCTGACAACACGATCCGATCGCACATTTTCCGTTGGAAAGTCCGACCGTGTGTACAGGGCATAAGAGGGAGGGGGAGGTGGTATTTTCAGGGATGAACATTCGCTTTAATTGTTAAACTGACTATTCCTGATCAGTGACCGGGTGCACTAAACAATGTGTAATTAGCATTGAACTTTACACTGACAGATTGCCTTTAAAGGGAAACAATAGACTATCCAAATAAAATAAATAGACTTTCTGAAAGGCCATGTGGTCTGTGCCCATGCATTAGGTCACAACTTCACAAGGAAATCTGGGACCAGTGCTTTAATGGAAAGAGTTTTCTTTATTACTCAAAATAATAGTTTTAGTTGGTAAAGCAGACATTGACGTTTAGATAAAGACCTACTTTATAAAAGATTAGTCTAATTATTTCAGTTATAGGTAAGTTAAAGTGTGTGCCCAGCCAAAACTTTTTTTTTCCGTTTTGGATAGATTGGGTAAGGATTAGAACAGTGGTCCTCAAACACTAGGTCACAGCATGCCCTTGGGTTGCAGCTTAATGCCTGCCAGGCCGTGGCTCACCTGTCTCACCCACCCACCAGTCATATTACTTCTGAGCATTGCGGCTCTTCCTGCAATTATCTAGACTCGACCTACAGGCTGTGGGCAGCTGTAGGTAATAGCCACATCATGACCAGGAATCCTGAACTAATTCCCTAACCTGTCACATGTAGCCAGGTGTTGCTGGCTGGCTAGAGGAGCAAGCTGTGCACTTTGTGCCTACTCTCCTTCTTCACCTCCCCCCGCTGCTGCACAGTTACAGAGCAGCTGTATTGTGATTGGTGAAAGGTGCAGGTGTGGGCTGTCTGTGACATCCACCACACTCAGCTCTCCCTCCTTGCAGCAGTGCTTGAGCCAATCAGTGGCAGCGAGGGAGCTTGCTATGGAGCCACAATGGACCATGGGACATGTAGTCCACAAGGAGTGCTGTACACCAGGAGAGGATACGGGAGACTTTTCCCAGGCTTTTGAGCTACAGAGAAGACAGAGCAGTATAGAAACTGGAGTGTGCCGACCCACTGTTGTGTTCTAAGCTCCTAGAGTTGTAGTGTGAGAAGAAGAAATGTCATCAGCACACGGATTCCTCGAAAGGGTCCAAAGCTTTATTCCATGGTCACATGATAAATATACAGCAAGGTTTCGGAGCCTACCACTGCTAAGAGTTCCAGTTATAACTTTCTATTCGTAAAGGTCAGGGGTACAATTCAAAAAGTAGCCAATGTGTTTTTGGGGTCTACATGCCCCCTTTATCAGGGAGTAGCCTAAGCACATAGAGAGCTGAGAGACTGAGCCACAAAGATTCGCTGTGTCTTGGGACCGGAGTAGTGTGCTTTGTTCATAGAGCCTGAGAATTGAGTCACAGAAAGGTCTTTTGTTGTGCTGCAACCAGGGCCGGAGAGACCTGTTGCCTTGTGAGCATCAACACTAGTGAGAAGAGAGCTGGATTGGATCTTTTGGGTACCAAGAGTGATGGGTGGAACCAACTGTGCTTATCCCCTTACTGTGCACAGTTAATGCCACTTGAGACTACCCTTACTTTGCAGCCCAATGGCCATCCACTGCATACAGTATAACGAGACCATAGTACATGGAGCACCATACAGACAGGCCCCAATGTTCGCCAGCTTAAAATCAGGTGCCTGGCACCTTGCAGCCACCCCCACATGTACCCTTCTCAGGAACGTGTACACACACCCACTCTTAGGAGTGCACTTGCTGGCTGTGCAGACAGCCGCAAATATCTGCAGCCGCTGGTGACCTGTCATTATAGTGAACAGGGCTGTCGGCGGCACCGTGCTGCTTGCTGTGGGGGCACTCGACAGGGGCGAGGGGCCAGGAGCAGCAAAGAGGGACCATAGAAGAATAAGATTGAGGCTGCTCTGTGCAAATCCACTGCACAGGGAAGGTAAGTATACCATGTTGGTTATTTTTTTTTTCTTTTTTAAACAAAACTTTACAATTACTTTAAAACTAGTACATAAGGGCCGAGTGTCAGGCGGCATTGGCTGGTTCAACAGAAACCAGTCGACAATCAGCCTGTGTGTATAGCAGCCTATCCAACAGAAGCTAGCCGGTTTCAGTCGAAGGTTCATGACCAGTGGCGGCCCATCCATAGAGGGCACATGGGCGCAGCCCCCCTTATCCATGGGTCCGACACCCTGATCTACATACAGGACGCAGGATGCATGTATTCCAATGGGGGGAGTGTTTTTGAAGCACATTATTAGAGCCAGAGGCTCTAATAGGCATCAAAAAAGGTGGGCTCAGGGCGCAGAGCACAGCGCTCCGAGTCCACCCAGTTGTGTAACGATAGAATTGCTATTTTCACACTAAATCTCCTCCCCACCAATCAGGAAGCGGGTCTGAGACCCGTTTCACGATTGGCCAAAACGCCAGGCAATCCTATTGGATGCCAAGGAGAAGGAGGAGGATAGAGGACATGCACGGCAGAAGCCATGGAGGAAAGGACATCAGAGCCACTTCTGCCAGCCACCTGCCACGCTGAGGACACCAGAGCTGCTGGTGCTGCCAGCCACCCGCCGCGCTGAGGACACCGGAGCCACTTCTCCCAGCCCGCTGCCAGTCATCCGAAAGCGCTGAGGACACTGGAACTGCTGCTGCCAGACCCCCACTGCACTGAGGACACCAGAACCACTGCTGCCAGCCACCCGCCGTGCTGAGGATACCAGAGCCACTGCTGCTAGTCACCCACCGTGCCGAGGACACCGGAACCGCTGCTGCCAGCCATTTGCCGCGCTGGGGACACAGGAGCTGCTGCTCCAAGCCCGCCACCAGCCACCCGCCTGAGGACCCCAGAGCCAGCCACCTGCTGCGCTTAGGACACCGGAGTCATTGCCCCCAATCCAGCGCCCACCACCTAGAGGTTGTTTGTCGCCCCCCCAAAGGAAAACCAACCAGCCGCCACTGGTCATGACCAAAAAAGGTCTGCCAACCGGCTTCCGGTCTGCGATCTCAGCCAATGGCTGAGAGCCCTGATCAGAGTGTTCTGGTGGAAGGCCATCCCTCTATCAGAACACAATAAATAGCACAGCAGGGGAGATTGCTGTGCTAAAATCAGATTGTTAGTACAGCGTCTCTGACCTGAGTTGGGTTGAATGAAAGAAAACTAGTAGTGTGTACGAGGCTTTACGATACAACATCTTGAACTTGCTTAATCCCTTCGTGAATGGTGCATTATTAAAGTGCACTATTCACCTTGTGTAGACACGGATATACATATTTTTGTGTTTACTATCTTTTGAAACATTCAAATGCCTTATTATGCCATGTAGATATGGCAGAAAACTTCATTTTAACTATAGAGGAACATTCTTTGGATTTTATCACACTTTTAGCCAGTGAAGTGGCCGTGTAAACATTGAAAGTGAATTGCTACATATGCAAAGATCCTATTGAGACACAAATTGATGTTCATTCATGGGCACTGTTAAAGGAATGTGAAGAGATGCTTAAATATATAGCCGTGGCCAAAAGTTTTGAGAATGACACAAATATAAATTTTCACAAAGTCTGCTGCTTCAGTGTTTTTAGATCTTTTTTTGTCAGATGTTACTATGGTAGACTGAAATAGAATTACAAGAATTTCATAAGTGTTAAAGGCTTTTATTGAAAATTATATAAATTTATGCAAAGAGTCAATATTTGCGGGGTTGACCCTTCTTTTTCAACACCTCTGTAATTTGCCCTGCCATGATGTCAATCAACTTCTGGGCCACATCCTGACTGATGGCAGCCTATTCTTGCATAATCAATGCTTGGAGTTTGTCAGAATTTGTGGGTTTTTTGCTCACTCTCCACTTGAGGATTGACCACAAGTTTTCAATGGAATTAAGGTCTTGGGAGTTTCTTAGCCATGGACCCAAAATGTCCAAGTTTTGTTCCCTAAGCGACTTCGTTATCACTTTTGCCTTATGGCACGGTGCTCCATCATGCTGGAACAGGCATTGTTCATCACCAAACTGTTCTTGGATGGTTGAGAGAAGTTGCTCTTGGAGGATGTTTTTGCACCATTCTTTATTCATGGCTGTGTTCTTAGGCAAAATTGTGAGTAAGCCCACTCCCTTGGCTAAGAAGAAACCCCACACATGAATGGTCTCAGGATGCCTTACTCTCGACATGACAGAGGACTGATGGTAGCGCTCACCTTTTCTTCTCTGGACAAGTTTTTTTTCCAGATGCCCCAAACAATTGGAAAGGGGATTTATCAGAGAAAATTACTTTACCCCAGTCCTCAGCAGTGCAATCTCTTTACCTTTTTGCAGAATAGCAGTCTGTCCCTGATGTTTTTCCTTGAGAGAAGTGGCTTCTTTGCTGCCCTTCTTGACACCAGACCATCCTACAAAAGTCTTTGCCTCACAGTGCATGCAGATGCACTCACACCTGCCTGCTGCCATTCCTGAGCAAGCTCTGCACTGGTGGTGCCCCGATCCCACAATCAACTGTAGGAGATGGTCCTGTCGCGTGCTGGACTTTCTTGGGCACCCTGAAGCCTTCTTCACAACAATTGAACCTCTCTCCTTGAAGTTCTTGATGATCTGATAAATGGTTGATATAAGTGAAATCTTTGTAGCAGCTAAATCCTTGCTTGTGAATCCCTTTTTGTGCAAAGAAATGATGACTGCGTGTGTTTCCCTGCAGGTAACCATGGTTAATAGAGGAACAATGATTTCAAGCACCACCCTCCTTTTAAAGTTCCCAGTCTCTTATTCTACCTCAATCAGCATTACAGAGTGATTGCCAGCCTTGTCCATGTCAACACTGACACCTGTGTTAACAAGAACATCGCTGACATGATGTCAGCTGGTCCTTTTGTGGCAGGGCTGAAATGCAGTGAAAAATGTTTTTTTGAGGGGGGGGGGGGGGGGGGTTAAGTTAATTTTCATGGCAAAAAGGGACTTTGCAATTAATTGCAATTCATCTGATCACTCTTCAGAACATTTTGGAGTATATGCAATTTGCCAAATTGTATATGCAAATTTGATTAGAAGCAAAATCCAGCAGGAGCTACAGAGAAAAAAAAGAGAAGAGAGGCGCCTCTAAGTGTAGCAATATGGTTACATTTAATGAAGGTACAACATTTGGTCAAAGATTAACCACTTGCTGACTGGCCCACGCCAATATACGTCGGCAGAATGGTACGGCTGGTCGAAACCCAGTACGCGTACATCTTCCCCTTTAAGAGCCACCAGGGGGCCCGCGCACGCACCTGCTGCAGGCTGGTGGGCACAATTGGCCACGCAGGATTGTGTGCACGAGAGCCAGCATGGGAATTTGTGTATCTAAACACCCAAATCCCAAGTTCTGTCAGGGGAGAGGGGACATATTGTTTGTTCCTACTAATCCGATCGCAAGTAGGAACAACGATATGTCCCCCCCACCAGTCAGTCCTATCCCCATACAGTTAGAACACATTTAGAGAACACACATTTAATCCCTTGATTGCCCCCTAGTGTTAACCCCTTCCCTACCAGTGACATTTACACAGTAATCAATGCATATTTATAGCACTGATCGCTGTATAGATGTCAGTGGTCCCAAAAATGTGTCAAAAGTGTCCGATCAGTCCGTCGCAATGTCCCAGTACCGCTCAAAATGACAGATCACGGGCATTACTAGAAAAAAAAAATGCCATGAAAATGCCATAAATCTTTCCCATAGTTTGTAGATGCTATAACTTTTGTGCAAACTAATCAATATACAGGCATACCCCACTTTTACGTAAACAGTGGGACTGGAGCATGTATGTAAAATGAAAATGTGCCTAACGTGAAACAATACCTTTTTTCACTTCTAGCGTGCAGTGGATTGTCAGGAGCTGTAGTGGGGGTGTCAGCCAGGAAACACTCATAGGAAGAAAATGTAAAATAGGCTAATTTGATTGATGCAAGGGGGGGCACTCCAATCCATCCCCCGGACATTGTGCTGTGCACAGAGGACCCTGGTGCTGTGGAGAGGCTGGGTGGCATTCTGTAGCTGACAAGGAATCTGGAAGGACCACTATGGTCCGCAGGACGGATGTGATGTCACCAGAGGAGGCCAGGATACACACAGGAAGAGCACATATGAACAGAGCAGGCTACACTTTCGGAGGCTTCAGATCCTTCTACTGCAGCTGCTAAATGTCTCTACGGTACTTGTGAGGCACTATACGTACACTCGCAGGCATGTCCGTACTCACCAGTGTATGTAAAGTCAGTGTCCATAAAGCGGGGTATGCCTGTACACATACTGCAATTTTTTTTTAACCAAAAATATGTAGAAGAATATATATTGTCCTAAACTGATGAAGAATTTAAAAAAAAAAAAAACATTTTTGGGGATATTTAGTATAGTAAAAAGTAGTATAGTAAAAAGTAAAAAATATTTTTTTTTTGCAAAATTGTCGCTCTTTTTTTTTTATAGCGCAAAAAATAAAAACCGCAGAGGTGATGAAATACCACCAAAAGAAAGCTCTATTTGTGGGAAAAAAGGATGCAAATTTAGTTTGGGTGCAGCATTGCATGACTGCGCAATTGTCAGTTAAAGCGAAGCATTGTCAAATTGTAAAAAGTGCTCTGGTCATGAAGGGGGTAAAATCTAATGGGGCTGAAGCAGTTAAAAGAGGCACAATTAAGTATGCAGGCATCTGGGGTAAATCTGTCCACATAGACCATCCTCCGCACTGCCGGCTCTCACCGCTGTCAATCTGCAATCATGACCGGGAAGACTACCCTGCAGTATCTGAAAGTGAGGCTTGAAACGCTCATGGAGAACTGTGTGGAAGGGACGACTTAGCTGGTGGTGCAGAGGACGGTCTATATTGACAGCTTTACCCCGGATGCCTGCATAAATAGATGTGCCAGTTTTAATCATCAACCATGTGAGTTGCTAAATGTTGTACCTTCATTAAATGTAACCATATCGCTACACTAATGCCCTGTACACACGGTCGGACATTCCGACAACAAAATCCATCAGATTTTTTCAGATGGATTTTGTGCCAAACTTGTCCTGCATACACGCGGTCGGACAAAGTTGTCGGAAAATCCGATCGTTCTTAATGAGGTGACGTACAACACGTACATTGGGACTATAAACGGGCCAGTAGCCAATAGCTGTGGTCTCTTAATTTATTCTGAGCATGCGTATCACTTTGTCCGTCGGAAATTGTCTACGCACGATCGGAATTTAAACAATCGGATTTTGTTGTTGGAAAATTTTAGATCCAGCTCTCACACTTTGTGTGTCGGAAATTCCGACTGAAAAAGTCTGATGGAGCCCACACACGATCGGATATTTCGACAATACGATCCGATCCCACATTTTTCGTCAGAAAGTCCGACCGTGTGTACAGGGCATTAGAAGTGCCTCTCTTCTCTTTTATACTCAGTTGTGACGCTACTTGTATATCAAGACATCGCTCGTTTATCAAATTTATGAAAAAATGTTGCTTGTTTTGCAAAATGCTCTCAAAACAAGGTTTTACTGTAACTTGCCCCTCACAGGTCCTATAGTGATTAAATGTTTTAGTATGTTTACTACTGACTATAAGCCAGTATATCCTGTTAATAACTATTATAATCATGATATATACACTAATTAAAACGCGAGTTCCACCAATTTTTTTTTGAAGTCCGCAGCTACAAATACTGCAGCTGCTGACTTTTAAAATATGGACACTTACCTGTCCAGGGCGCCCACGATGTCGGCACCCGAAGCCGATCTGTCCCTCGGCTTCTGGGTGGAGGCGCCGGCATGTTCGGTAAGGGAATCAGGAAGTGAAGCCTTCACAGACTGGTTCTCTACTGTGCATGCGCGAGTCACGCTGCATGATCCCACTGGTCCCTGCTGTATTCTGGGACCTGTGTGTCTCCCAGAAGACGGCGGGGGGAGATGGAGGAGGCGCCAGGTATGGCATAGATATCCGCTGGTACTGCAGCTATCTATGCCTGGAAGTGTAAGCAAATGCCTGGATTAATCAGGTATCTGCTCCCCACTGAAAAGTGCCAAATGTGACACCGGAGGGGAGGAAGATTCCGAAAAGCGGAAGTTCCATTTTTGGGCGGAAGCTGTAAGCTGATCACCCAGCAGATATTAAGGAATAATACAGCTATGTGTTAATTAAAATTGTATTGTATTGAATTGTATGCATTTAGATGCTGCTAACGTGTTTTAGATTTGGTACAAGTCTTGTGTAATCTTCATAGCAGCGCTTGGACCAGGTAAGGTAATGGCAGCACTAGGGGCCAATAAGCTGTGCTGCAGTGCATATGAGCATGTAAAGAACACTATGACAGAAGGAAAGGGGGCAGTCACAGAGCTGCAGTAAAGAAAGGTCAGGTCTTCTCATGCCCCGTACACACAAGCGGAATTTCCGACAGAAAAAGTCAGATGGGAGCTTTTCATCATATATTCCGATCATGTGTATGCCCCATCAGACTTTTTACGTCGAAAATTCTGAAGAACCTAGAAAGAAAACATGTTCTATATTTTTCCAACAGAACCAATTCCTATGGGGAAAACCGATCGTCTGTATGGTGTTCCAATGGACCAAAAACGACGCATGCTCTGAAGCAAGTACAAGACTGAAGCTATTGGCTACTGGCTAAGTGGCTATTAAACTACCTTTTTCTAGTCCCGTCATACGTGTTGTACGTCACCGCGTTCATGGCGGACTTTGGTGTGACCGTGTGTACGCAAGACAGCTTGAGTGGAATTCCGCCGGAACTCCGTCGGAAAAACCTTGAGGCCGCGTACACACGCGGGGACTGTTCGCCCAACTTTGTCCGTCAAACAGTTTCAGCAAACAGTCCGCTCAAAATTAGCATGGACGGACATGGCCACACACGACGAACGAACAGTTTGCTGAAACCGTGCGCGATGACGTGAACGGCACGTACGACGGGACGAAAAATACGACGTCCTATACACTGCATTATAACTTTCGGCGTGTAAATCCTTTCTGAGCATGCGCGGAACTTAGTTTGACGAACAAGCCTACACACGAGGGGACTGTTCGCTGAAACAAAGTTTCAGCGGACAGTTTTTCGGAATTTCCGAAAAACCTTGTTCAGCGGACTGTTCGCTGAAACTGTCCGCTGAAAGCCCACACACGGGCGGACTGTCCGCCGAAACACTGTTCAGCGGACAAAGTTGGGCGAACAGTCCCCGCGTGTGTACGCGGCCTCAGAGTTTATTCCGATGGGAAAACCGGTCATGTGTACAGGGCATTACTGGCTCTCCTGGGCCTACCTGTTAGGTTGTGTTTATCCAGTGCCGATCCTGACCTCCCTGGGGCCCTAAGCAAAATTTTGCTAAGGGGCCTTCTACCTGACCCATGATCCCATGAGCTATGTAAACCATTTGCCATTGCCACACAGTCACACCTGACACTTCAGTGCTCCCAATACAATCCTCCCTCCTTTAACCCTTTCATGACTGATGTGGCGTACACACGATTGGAATTCCGGCCAGAAAAAGACCGATGAGAGATTTTCATCGTAAAATGCGACCGTGTGTATGCTCCATCGGAATTTAGCTGTCCAAATTTCCGCCAGCCAAAAATTTATAGCATGTTCTCAATTTTCCCAACAGAATAACTTTCCATCGGTAATTCCGATCGTGTGTATGCAATTCTGACACGCCAAAAATCACGCATGCTCAGATTCAATTACGAGACGGAAGCTATTGGCTACTGGCTATTGAATTTCCTTTTTCTAGTCACGTCGTACGTGTTGTACATCACCGCGTTATAAATGATCGGAATTTGATGTGACTGTGTGTAGGCAAGACAGCTTGAGCCGAATTCCGTCGGGAAAACCATCAGAGCTTTTTCCAACGAGAATTCCGATCGTGGCCATAGTCTATTTCTGACATTTGGTGCAAGTTAAAACAAGTTAAAATCCATATTTTTTGCTAGAAAATTACATAGAACGCCCGGACATTTTATATATATTTTTTAGCAAAGAATCTAGAGAATAAAATGGCGATTATTGCAATATTTGATGTCACACGGTATTTGTGCAGCAGTGTTTTAAACGCAACTTTTTAGGAAAAGGGACGCTTTCAAGAATCTTAAAACAACGTAACAGTAAAGTTAGCCCAATTTTTTTTTTTATTTTAATGTGAAAGATGTTGTTACGCTGAGTAAATAGATACCAAACATGTCACACTTTATAATTGCATGCACTCGTGGAATGACGACAAACTATGGTACCTAAAAATCTCCATATGCGATGCTTTCAATTTTTTGTACGGTTACCAGGTTAGAGCTACAGAGGAGGTCTAGTGCTAGAATTATTGCTCTCGCTCTGACAATTGTGGCGATACTTCACATGTGTGATTTGAAAACCATTTACATATGCGGGCGCAACTTCTGTATGAGTTTTCTTTGCTGTGTGAGCTCAAGGGGACGGGGGCACTTAAAAAAAAAAAATCTTATTTATTTAATTTATTTTTATATAATTAAATTGTGTTTAAAAAAAAAGAAATTTGATCCCTTTTATCGCTGTCACAAGGGATGTAAACATCTCTTGTGACAGTAATAGGTAGTGACAAGTACTCTTTATGGAGGGATCGGGGGTCTAAAAGACCCCCGATCCCTCCTTTGCACTTCAAAGTATTCAGATCGCCATTTTCGGAGATTCTGAATACTGTATATTTTTTTTCAAACTGGCGCCATTGGCAGCTGAGTAAACAGGAAGTGACGTTGTGATGTCGCTTCCATGTTTACAATCAGGAGACTGGCATGAAGTCAGAAACGGGGTTCATGTATGACTGCTGTTTACTTGTTGACATATTATTGCACAGCAATTACATGGTGTCTGGGTCAATAACAGCAGTGCGCAAGAGGGGGGACATAAAGCTACATTGCGGTGCCCACTCAGGGTGTCGGCCAGCAGTAAAATTACTCTTGGCATTTGCCTGTGATGAAACTGTCAATAAACAGTGAAGATCACAGGCAAAATGCACAGAGCCAATTACAGTGGCCCTGCACCTTCTGAACCAATCACAGTGATCACAAGTGTAAACAAAAAACGTCAACACAGCCCATCCCTTCCACCAATTGCTTCTGTAAGTAACATTGCTTCTACTAACTACCAACAGAAGGGGGCACATTAACCACAATGGGGCACACTGAGCAGCAAGAGGATACACTATTGACCACCAACAGTTATGGGGCACTCACCATCAATTACCAACATTTAAGGGGCCACACGCCATTGACCACCAACATTTAAAGCGTCACTCACTACTGACCACCCCCACAAAGGGGGGGGGGGCTCTCCTGACCCCTGAAATCTGCACATTGCTCTGTCCTGATCTCTGCACTCTGACTTGCATTGCATATTTTATGTCCAAAACTAAACAATTTTGGGGGTGATTGTACTTTACTGGCATTTTAAAGCCTCTAGAAATATAATAGGCAGTTAGAACATCAATTTTTTTTTTTAAATGTAGTTCGGGGCCACTCTGTGCAAAACAAGCTGCACAGTGGAGGTAAGTATGATATGTTTGTTATTTATTTTTTTACCTTTACAATCACTTTAATTAAACAAACTGGAGTTAAAGGTGATTGGATACCATGCACAGCTGCAGCTGTACCAGATTTTGCACTGTAAAGTTTTAGTAAGTCAACCCTTATCTGTCTAAAAAAAATGTAGCACTGACCCCCGAAGGAGCTGCTGGTTGGGCTTACCGTTACCTCACCTGCTTGCCTCCCTGTCTTGGGGATCCTGTTGTAAATGGCGCAAAGAATGTTGAAACTGACACTGAATCCTCTTTTGGGTTATTTATTTTAGAAAAAATACAAAGTCTCTTAATGGAAGGTAGATGGTTAGGGGTGAGTTCAGGCACAGTTTCACAACTGGATTCAACAACCCCCGGATAGACCTCTCTCACTAGGCCTAGCAGCCACTGGGATGCTCGGTAAAGTCTTTGCCACAGACTTGTGAGATACACTTGAGCATTACTAAGGGATGTGGATAAATTTAAAGAGGAAGTAAACCCTGATGAGTTTACTTCCTCTTTCATTCCCTGCAAAGGCAAAGCATAATGGACTACTATGCATCGCATAGTAGTCCATTATGTGTCACTTACCTGACACAGGAGCCAGCGAAGTCACCGCTGTCCCCTGTAGTTCCGAGCGTCCATCTTCTTGGTGGGTCTCCGTGGGTATCACTGCTCCGGCGCTGTGATTCGCCGGAGCAGTGATGACGTCACTCCCGTGCATGCGCACGGGAGCCGAGACGCGCGGCATTGCGCGGCATCGTCGTCTTCGACGATGCCCTGCTCAGTGCGCCTGCGCGCCACTGTCTACGGCACATGCGCCGTAGATAGCGGTGCCCATCTTCGGGCAAATATCTCCTAAACCGTATAGGTTTGGGAGATATTTCTTAGGCCTACAGGTAAGCCTTAATCTAGGCTTACCTGTAGGTCAAAGTGGTTTGTAAGGGTTTACAACCACTTTAAAGAACTGACATAGGGTACCAGTTTCAGCCGATCCGGCGATACCATATGAGTGTTGATCCAGGTTGCGTCCTTCAACTAAGCCTCCAGGCTCCTTCAGAGAAACCAGCCTTGCTCACGGTCTTCTCCTGAAAGAGTCCTCCCCTGGGGTTCTTCAGTTGCTGGGCCTCTCCTTTCTGATGAGACGGCACCGGACCATCCCTGGATCAGTAGGCTCCGAAATTCACTCGGGCCTATCCTTTCAGTTGCGTCGCTTAAGGCCAGCCAGCCCCGAGACACAGGATGCATAGTTCCGCCCCCCAGGCCAGGAGGGCCATGGGGCAGGGTCAGGAGGACCAACAGAACCAAACATACGAAAAGTAATCCCTCACCAACGTGGTGTCAGTACCTTAAATACCATCCCCCATAATGCACAGCAGGAAAAAATTCCCACTGGGCTGGTTCCGAGAGATAAGTGGCATTCAATGCCATTCAAGCTAGACTGCGTTTCTACTCTTGCCGGCGGTGACAGCGACACCTGCGGTCAAGGAGAACCCAGTGCAACCCAGCTGGACTGGTACTGAAACCAGAAATTTAGAGAAATAATCCCGAAGCCCAACTGTGGCTTCTGGCAACTTAACTTTGCAAAAACAATAGCGCCTGCTCGTCAGGAGGCAGCGCTAAAAATTTTTATAACATTAATTAGTGTACAGTGTTATTGTCAATAAAACTATCACAGCACTAAAAATAGAAAAATAGTCTAGTAATGAAGGAGTCCAGGTAGGTGGTTAAGGATAAATATTGTTTTTCTGCAATAATTGTCAACTGCTAAAGTTACTAAATCTGTATGTGCTTTATGTTCTTTTACATTGCAGCTTGCCCTACGTTCAACAGATTACCTG
The DNA here is from genome assembly GCF_037356315.1 of Lithobates pipiens. Lineage (NCBI taxonomy): Eukaryota > Metazoa > Chordata > Amphibia > Anura > Ranidae > Lithobates > Lithobates pipiens. The sequence continues at coordinate 295,025,499 of NW_027507784.1, read as the reverse complement.
CTTCCTTTAACCATCGCACAGCACACAATGACCATCACTAGCAACATATCTCGTCACTCCGAGGTAAACACTTTTGTCTGTGCTTTTGGTAGTTCAAAGCTATTTCAGTATCCGAGAGTCATTAACTGTAATTAGGTAAATGAATATGGGACAATATATTGTAACCCTTTTGCTGCAACGACCCAAGGGTATGCGGATCTACGGCAAGTATTTCACTTGTAAAGAATCTGGTAAAAGCAGCTGTAAACCTCAGATGAATGACTACTTTTAGACCAGTACTGGTTAGAATGTAAGCCCACGTACACACGGTCAGAGATTTTGCCAACCAAATCCGTCGGATTTTGCCCGTCGGATTTAGTCCGACGGATTGTGTCCGAAACTGTTGCATACACATGGTCGGGCCAAGTTGGCGAAAAATCCGATCTTTCAGAACGTGATGACGTAATTTCATTACGATGGGACTACATTCAGGCTAGTAGCCAATAGCTTTGATGTAGGAATTTGATCTGAGCATGTGTGGCACTTGGTCCGATGAAAATGCTCTACACATGATCGGATTAGGTCCGTCGGGCCCAGTTGGTCGGGAAATCTTTCCAACATGTTGGAAAATTGGGTCGGACGGAGATTCGGATGGAATCAGTCCGATGCATACCACACACAGTCGGATTATCTGAAGACACGGTCCGATAAGACTCATTCCGACAGATTCTCCGACCGTGTGTACAAGGGCTTAGCCCTCCTTTAGATTGTAAGCTCCATGAGCAGGGCCCTCATATTTCTACTGTATTGTAATCGTACTGTTCCCCTTTACATTGCAAAGCACTGCGTAAACTGTTGGCGCTATATAAATCCTGTATAATAATAATATCCAATTTTAAGACTCGTGTATGCTTAGCTGAATTACGTTTTTTCTGGAAGCCGATAATCATTGAGGTATTCAACAAAAGCATGGTGTTTACATCTATAAAATTTATAAACATTTTTACTTATACCACTTTATACCACAGTTATCTGCATTCCTTTCCTCACATTGACATTGCGAGGAGAGGAGAGGAGAAGAGAGACGATAACCGGCTTGTGTGAAAGGGGCATCTACAATTATAATCAGGGCACTGATTATCAGTGCAGTCCCAATAGTGCCCACCAGTGCTGCCTATCAGTGCCCACCAGTGCTGCCTATCAGTGCCCATTAGTGCTGCCAATCAGTGCCCACCAGTGCTGCCAATCAGTGTCCATTAGTGCTCATAATCAGTGGTCACCACCAAAAGAATGCGTATTTGTGTGAAAAAAAATTATTAAAATTTCATATGGGTACAATGTAGCATGACCGCGCAATTATCATCAAGAGTGACAGTGCTGAAAGTGGTGTTCCACGCACCAAAAAACAAAAAAAAAAGCTTAAAATTCCTAAAAAAAACAAAAAAAAATATAACTCATCTCTAAATGCCTGTTGCTAGGGAGTCCCTTGTAGTCTGCCTCCTTTAGTGCCCGAGCACCTGACGTCACTCTTCCCCCTCGGCACAGGAAGGGCTCATCTCCGCCCCCTCCCTCCTGTCAATCATCTGGGACACGTGATAGGTCCCAGATGACTGTGCGGGCAATCACGGTGCGCGTGCGCGGTGGGTGCCCAGCTGTGAAGCCACAGCCGGGTGCCCACAGTTGCAATGCCGGCACCACCGAGAGAAGGGGGGGGGACAAGTGGGGCTTCGTTCCCCCGCATCGCTGGACCTTGGGACAGGTATGGTAAGTGTCTGATTATTAAAAGTCAGCAGCTGCAGTATTTGTAGCTGCTGGCTTTTAATTTTTTTTTCTTAGGGAGAACTCCTCTTGAGACCCCATTCACACCTGAGCGTTTTGTAGCTTGACGCCTGAAGCTACAAAATGCTGGAGGGGAAAAAATCCATTATTCTCAATGGAGATGGTTCACATCTCCACTCCAAGTCGCCTGAAGCCCTACGCCTGAAGCTCAAACAAGTTCCGGACCCTTTTTTGTCGCGCAAATCGGGCTGATTTGGGCGTTTTTCTTCTTTTAACATTGGTGACCTTTTGCCCTGCACAAATTCGTGGCAAATCGCGGTAAAAAAATGTGGTAAAAAACGCAGCGAATCGCGGTAAAAAACGCCGCAAATTCGCGGTAAAAAACGCCACAAATCGCGGTAAAAAACGCCGCAAAAAACGCTTGAAAACGCTACGCTCAGGTGTGAATGCAGCCTGAAAGCTGAAAATTGGCCTGGGCAGGAAGGAGGTGAAATTGCCCAGTAAGCAAGTGGTTAAACAGATTTCATTTACAATATGTATGAGTTTTCCCAAAAGAAAGTGAGAAATTCATTCAGTTGAGAACAATTTTCCATCTTGCTTCTTCAGATTTTCTTGTCTCCAACATTGAAAACAAACTTGGACTTGACCCCCACTAACCATTAGAAAATCGAACAAACATTCTGAAAATGAAAAATGTCATCAACATTGAACTGTTGTGTGGCCAGCTAGAAGTCCTCTTGGGTTTTACTGCTATCTGGGGCACCCTTAGGTTCACATGGGGCGGTAAAAACAGGTGGGTGATCCTCATTTTTACTGACCCCAACCACCCACCTCTAAATTTATATCAGTTCGAGGGAGGAGCACACAGTGCCACAGCTATGAAACTTTGAAATGTTACAAATAAAAAATAACTTTTCTGTCTTTTTAAGGTGTTCCCGCTGGCTTTTTAATGTCACTGTTGAATTTCAGCTGGCAGTGCTTCTCTATTATGTGGTTGATCCTGCCAGTTCTCATCTTCTTGGTAGTAAACTGTCCACACTAAGCATGGTGTTCAATATGTGATAGTGTGGTCATTTTTTGTTCCCGGTCATCCCGCTGTTAGATACTGGCATGCTGTGCAAGTGCTTAGCATTTGAAAAACACGTACTTCTTACTTAATGCTAGACATATATTTGATTGCGTTTGGCAAAGTACAGTATATTTAACTTTACTATAACTTAAAAACAGCAGCCCTATGGACTCAGCACCTCACTTGAGCTGTATTTGCCATATTTGTATACAATCTGTAAGGCTAGGTTCACATATATGCGAATTGGATGTCTTTCTAACCACGTCCAATAACATGTGAATGTGACCGGCTTTCAAAGGAGGCGGTTCACACATGTGCGGGGCAGCCGCAGTGCAGTTTTGAAAAGGGTCCTGTGCGTTTTTGGATCCAGTTTAGGTGCTAATTCTGGTAAAATATCGCACCTGAATCGCTCCTGAACCAGTGAACTAAAACGCACCAGCCTCCGGATTGCAAACGGCAGCTGCCTATATGGGGGCCATCCCCAAACTGTTCCTACAAAGTTGGGAGCATGAAATTGTCCAAAATGTCTTGGTATGCTGACGCCTTTAAAGTTTCCTTCACTGGAACGAAGGGGCAAAAACAACCCCACACCATAATCCCCCCTCCACCAAATGATTTGTACCAGTGCACAAAGCAAGGTCCATAAAGACATGGATGAGCGAGTTTGAGATGGAAGAACTTGACTGGCCGGCACAGAGTCCTAACCTCAATCTGATAGAACATCTTTGGGATGAATTGCAAGCCAGGGCCTCTCATGAAAGAATGCTCAAACATTCACACTCCTAAACCTTGTGGCAAGCCTTCACAGAAGAGTTGAAGCTGTTATAGGGTGAGCCAACTGAATATTGAACCCTACGGACTAAGGCTTCATATACACATTTGAAAACCCTTTATGAATGCTGGAACTTGACAGCTAGTAACCAACGGTTAAAAACGTCTGTTTTGCAACATTTACATGGTGCGTTTAGCGGCGTTCATGAGCGTTTGCATTTAAAAGCATTTTTTACAGAGAACATATTTCAGTAGACCCTCCAAAATGCTTTCTCTTTCTCTCTTTCTCTCTCTCACAGTGTCAAGAAGCCCTATGAGGACATTGCGCACATAGCAGGGAGGTTTGACATTGATTTGTGGTAGAGACAAGCCCACCCCCCTGCATCACCCGATGCAAAAATGGTGTGAGGGGGAAGGCACTCAGACCACGAACCACAGTTCCCGAACACAGAACAATTAAAGGAACAGCACAACAAAACCCAGTCCCACAAAAAAGAGAACCATAGTGAACAAACAGCATCATGCAGGCCAAGGAACACACCAGACAGGTCAGGGATAAATTTGTGGGGAAGTTTAAAGCAGGGTTGAGTTATAAATAAATATCCCAAGCATTGAACATCTCACAGAGCACTGTTCAATCCATCATCTGAAAATAGAAAGAGTATGGCACAACTGCAAACCTACCAAGAGCATTCATCAGAGAAGCAGCCAAGAGGCCCATGGTAACTCTGGAGGAGCTGCAGAGATCCACAGCTCAGGTGGGAGAATCTGGACAACTATTAGTCGTGCACTCCACAAATCTGGGCTTTATGGAAGTGGACGGACTTGCCCACACACAGAGAAAAGTCCATTCATTTTGAACGTGGCTCCAGGTAGACGGGACTAGCGAAGGAAGTCAATGTCGCTGTCTCCATCGGCGATATCGACACCTGGCGAGCCCCGTCACCTGGTATGGACTTAAAGGGGAACCCCTACACTGAAAAAACGGAGTGGGGGTCCCCCCAAAGTCCATAGCAGACCCTTATCCGAGCACGCAGCCCGTCCAGTCAGGAAAGGGGGTGGGGATGAGCGAGCACCCCCCTCCTGAGCCATACCAGGCTGCGTGCCCTCAACATGGGGGAACTGCGGCCCCCCCACCCCAAAGCACCTTGTCCCCATGTTAATGAGGACAAGGACCTCTTCCAGACAACCCTGGCCGTTAGTTGTCGGGGTCTGCAGGCGGGGGGCTTATCGGAATCCGGGAGCCCCTTTTAATAAGGGGGCCCCCACATACCAGCCCCCCACCCTATGTGAATGAGTATGGGGTACATTGTACCCCTACCCATTCACCTGGTGAAAAAAGTGTAAATAAAAAAACACAACACAAGTTTTTAAAATAATTTATTAGACAGCTCCGGTGGTCTTCTTCCCTCTTGGGGGGGTCTTTTCGCTGGACTCCTCCGCTATCTTCTGCTTGCTCTTTTACTATCGGAGGAGCCCGGCTTTCTTCTTCACCGTCGCCGCCGTCTGGGGGTCTTCTTCCATCTTCGGGGTCTTGTCCCGCTCTTCAGGGGTCTTGTCCCCCTCTTCAGTTCTTCTTGCCAGGCCTTCACTATCTTCTTATAGCTCTTTTACTAGCATTGGCCCGGTCTTCTGTCGCGACGGCGAAGAAGAAAGCCGGGCTCCTCTGCTAGCAAAAGAGCAGAAGATAGAGGAGGAGTCCGGGGAGAAGACCCCCCAAGATGGAAGAAGACCACCGGAGCCAACAGCCAGGGTTGTCGGGAAAAGGCCCTTAGCCTCATCAACATGGGGACAAGGTGCTTTGGGGTGGGGGGACTGCAGGGCCCCCTTTCCCCAAAGCACCCCCCATGTTGAGGGCATGCGGTCTGGTATGGCTCAGGAGGGGGCGCTCGCTTGTCCCCACCCCCTTTCCTGACCGGTCGAGCTGCGCGCTCGGATAAGGGTCTGCTATGGACTTTGGGGGGACCCCACACCTTTTTTCGGCATAGGGGTTCCCCTTTAAGTCCATACCAGATGAGGGGGCTAGCGAGGTGTCAATCTCACCGATCGAGGTGGGGCGAGATTGATTTCCTTCACTAGTCCCGTCTACCTAGAGTCACGTTGAAAATGAACTGACTTTTCCCCGTGTGTGGGCAACTCCGTTCATTTGAAAAGTCCGGCGGACTAGCACTCAGAGAGGCGGATTGCCCGCTGGACTGTCGAGTTCGGCGGACAATTTTGAGTCAAAACTTCTTTCTAAGTCCACCGGACTTTTGGGAAGAAAAAGTCCGCCAGAGCCCACACATGGGCGGATTGTCCCGTGGACTCTGGTCTGCTGGACCAAGTCTGCCGGATAGTCCGATCATGTGTACGGGGCATTAGTGATTCCATGCTTATTTTTTCACAGTATATCCACAAGGACAATTTGTTCTTATGATTGCCTTTGTAGTTTTCTACAAACTTTTTATCATTGACAGTTGTTTTTAATGTTCTTTAATTTTCTCTTGTTTTTAATTTTCTCAGAAAAATAAATTTTACTTGGCTAAAAGTTTGCAAGTTTTTACACTGGTTCCATTAAAGCACTTCTTTTTTGTTTTATGAATGAAGTCACGGACCCTTTTTAAAAAAAATATTGCTGCGCAGAACTGCAGGTGTCTTGCTGATACAAAGGGGTGCCATTAGCAATTAATGGCACCCCTGCAAATCTGCTAAAAAGCAGCACGTACTTACAGTGAAAACATTTGCAAAAAATATTTGGTATAAAAAAATAAAAAATAAAAAATAGAAGAAAAGTGCGGTTATCGTTTTGGCTATAGTGTCTAAAAAGGGTGTCTGGATCACAAGACAAGCCAAACAGAATCGCATTCTTTAGCTATTGAGGCCGTTTGAATATGTATATATATATATATATATATATATATATATATATATATATATATATATAAGTTATAACTTTCTTTCTCTCTCTAAACATATTTTATATATATATATATATATATATATATATATATATATATATATATATATATATATATATATATATATATATATATATAAATCTATAATTTTATTTTATTTTTTATTGGCTAACTATAACTTGAAAAAGAGACTTTATGACTTGCAGGTAAAAACAGGCTGATTTTTACCGGTTTCTTATCTGCTTGTTATAACCACCTTTCACACACATGCATTTCGCATAAATGTTTTGACAACATAACATTTGTTACTGCACTTTGTGGGAAAACGTTCAGTTACAGTTGTTTTAACTTTAAGTTTTGTCAACAAAGTGCGCAATTCTTGACTCTTGTCACGGTTTATTGCCATCAAGGTGTCAATGTTTCTCTGCATCTCTGAAACAAATGGCTATAAACTGTAAAACTTCCAGCTTTACAAAACAATCCTTGAAATAATAAAAAATAAAAAACGAATTAAAATAACAAAAAAATGTACATATTGTACAGGACAGAGTTCACGGCTGAGTTGTGTAAGAAACCCATTTTTACGAGTTCAGGAACTATTGAATTCTGAGAATTCGCCTGTTACAATAGGGATGGGGAAAATGCTGGGACATTATTGGTGCTGCAAGGCAGGCATTTGGCTTCATTTACTAAAGGCATAGAGGCTGTTCACTTAACCACTTCAGCTCCGGAAGGTTTACACCCCCCCTCCTTTTATGAACAAGCCATCTTTTGCAATACGGCACTGTGTCGCTTTAACTGACAATTGCGTGGTCAGGCAGCAATGTACGCAAATAAAATCCATATCCTTTTTTCCCCACAAACAGCGCTTTCTTTTGGTGGTATTTGATCACCTCTGCGGTTTTTATTTTTTGTGCTATCGACAAAAAAAAGCCGACACTTTTTTTTATAAAAAAATATTTGTTACTTTCTGCTATAAAACATACCCAATAAAAAAAATGTAAAAAAAATAATTCTTTATCAATTTAGGCCAATATGTTTTCTGCTACATATTTTGGTAAAAAAAAAAATCCAATAAGCGTATATTGATTGGATTGCGCAAAAGTTATAGTGTCTACAAAATAAGGGATAGATTTATGGCATTTCTATTATTTTTTTTTTTTTACTAGTAATGACGGAAATCAGCAATTTTTAGAGGGACTGCGACATTGTGGCAGACAAATCGGACACTAAGTGATACTTTTTGGGAACCAGCAACACCAATACAGTGATCAGTGCTAATAAAAAAATGTACTGTCACTGTACTACTGACACTGGTAGGGAAGGCGTTAACATCAGGGGTGATAAAAGGGTTAAATGTGCTCCCAGAGAGTTCTTTCTAACTAGGGGGGGGGGGGGTGGCTGTGAAAAATGGGTATGTCTGCTTAGGAGAAACACAAGATCTCTGTCTCCCCTACTAGCGGAACGGCGATCTGCCTTGTTTACATAGAAAGATCTCCATTCTGCCTCTCTCGGAAGGAGCGCTGGGACTGCTGATTGGCTCCCACTGTGTCCAATCACAGGGAGAGCGGTTGCCAGTGGCCCGTGCGAGCCCCAGAACCGAAAGTGCCAGATAACGTACCTACTATGTGATCTGGCGCAATAAATCTGCATAGGGTGGTCGTGAACCGGTTAAAGTGTATGTAAACCATAGCAATAAACTCCTTCTATTTCCCTTTTATTTTGTTAACTATACCATTGGAAGTGTTTTGTTATATCTGTTTGATAAATGCAATAATAAGCTGATAAAAAAAATGATCTTGAATATATCATGTGCAGACTTCCTGCATTTAGCCCTCTTAGTTCTTATCATGGACTACAGAATGATTCACCTTTGTGATGTACAGACATGAGAGTGGGAGTGGTTAAGTAGTTTAGCAAAAGAAATTGGGCAGGGCTGACACCACTCACATCACACACGAGCTGTGTGCTTTCATCCCACAACAGTATTTCAAAGCAAGTATATCAGGTATTTTTCTGTACTTGCAGAGATAATACACTGGGTAATGTACATGGATTGCAGAAACGTACTGCATGTCAGTCGCAGCCTATTGATTTCAATGGCACCCGTTCAGTTCTTTGAAAAGGTGCCTGCACTACTTTTATGCAACTTTTGATGCGACTTTGAGCCGGAGAGTGTAAAATTGGATCAAAGCTGCGCTCAAAGTCACATCAAAGTCGCACTCTAAATCGCGCGACTTTGGGGGTCGCAATAGTGGAAATGTAGCCTAAAGGAGTAAATATGGTCACATTGCATAGTGACTTTGCATTTAGCATCATGAGCAAGGTAAAGTAAATTTCCCTTTGCAAAGTTTACCCAATCATGTGCAAGAAAAATAAGAAATATTTTTTCTGGCATATTAATACAGTAGAATAGATGATTGAAGTCACCAGAGCTTCACATCAGTCAGTAAGCTAAGTAAACTATCATTACTAATCTTCAGAAATAAGGTGAAGCTATGCTGACTTTACTCATCCTATCACGTGAAAGCAAAAAACTTTTAACTTGAGGCTTGCACATGAATGGGTATTCAAAGGGAACATACTGTAGCTTCAATTCATTACCTCAGGTGAAAATTCACTTTGCAAAGTGAACATTCCCTACTCTTTGAGTAAGTCAAGTCTGTAAGCTTTAGGCCTCAAGCACACTTGACGTTAAAATAACATTATAAAAACGTCAGTAGCTTTGCAGTGAGTTTTTCAACTTTTTTCAATGTTTTTTTAGCGTTAATTAGCATTTTTTAGCGTTCTTCCGCGTTAGTGTTTTAGAATTTTTTTTTGACAAAAATATTTTTTTTTCGTTTTTTTTTCCAAAGGATCAAAAACGTTAAAAACACTGGTGTGAGAAGTTTTTGAGCATTTATCAACGTTTATCAGCATTAGAGTATTATTACAGCTACAAAAAACGTCTCTCAGAACCCACTCGTTTTGGGTTTTTTTTACTTCTCAAAAACGCCACTGCCGAACGCCACTGCCGAAAACTGCTGATAATAGCCTATGTGTGCATGGACACATAGGATAACATGATGGGGAGTTTAATAACTGTAGAAAAAACGTCTACAGCCAAAAGCAGCTGCTGTAAAAACGTAAAAAAGCGTCCAGTGTGCATGAGGCCTTATAATTGTTTTAGGTTAGTGACTTAAAGGGATTGTAAAGGTAAATTTCTTTTTTTTTTTAAATAACAAACATGTTATACTTACCTCCACTGTGTAGCTCGTTTTGCACAGAGTGGCCCGAACCTGGTCTTCTGGGGTCCCACGGCGGCTGTTTCAGCTCCTTCCCGCAAGAAATAACCACCTTCATGCGAGCTCTCTCGCATGGTGGTTAGTTCTTGCGGGTGCGCTCCCGTGATACAGCCGGCGGCTATAGCCTCTCACTGTATCACTCGGCCCCACCCCCCCGGTGCACCGCATCATTGGATGTGATTGACAGCAGCGTGAACCAATGGCTGCTCTGCTTTCAATCCATCCACTCTAGCCAATCAGCGACCAGGCTGAGCGGCGAAAAGGACATCGGGGTCGAGCAGGTAAACGGGCTTAGGGCTTAGGTAAGTAAAACGGGGGGGCTGGGGGGGGTTGGATGTTTTTCACCTTAAAGCATTGAATGCATTAAGGTGAAAAAACACAAACCTTTACAGCCCCTTTAAAGCTACAGATAGCCAGGAAGCTAGAATTTTCAAAAGTAATGGCAGCAATGGTAACCAGCAAATTCAATCACTAGATAAAATGTTAAATAAATAAATTGAAAACCTCCATATATATTAAACAGATGTAAGAAAACACTTTTAATAACTGGAGACACAGCACAAAGTTTTGGGACGTTTCTAGAAATCTTCACATATGCAAAACAATGGTGATGGACTATTGATCATCGGAAGTCTGGACTTTTATTTATCTTTGTAATTTTCCAATTTTTTTAAATTTATTTTGTGTTTGCGCTACCTCATTTTTGTATTATGGGTTTTAGTGGTCTATTTAACAGACCGACGGGAGTAAAAAGAAAAGTTAATTGTTTTGGTTTACATAAACTTTAAAAGGAACTTAATTCCCAAAAGGAAGTTAGTTCCGCTTTAATACTTGGCTCTGCCTTTCTGGCCTAGGGAAAATTGACATGTACCTCATCCCCTCCTGGGATACTTACATCACATCTCCCAGGAGGCTGCAGGATTGGCACACAAAGCAGGAGGTCAGTTCAGAGGGCAAACCGTGGAAGGGCCAGGAAAGGGGGTCGTTCGACATGTCATCGGATTTGGCTGTCTACAGTCGGAAGAGGCAGCCAGCTGAAGACCAAGATGACAGGACCCACTACGTGGGTAAGTATGCTCTTTGAAGAGAACACCTCAATTCAGGTAAGTTGGTAAAAAAACTTTAGGGGGGGGGGGGCGGTGGAGGAAGTTTAGCTTTGCTTTAATTTGTTATAGTCCCTTGTAATGCGATAAACCTCTTTATACTACTCAGCTAAATTTAAAGTCCAGGCAGATATAAAAGACACAAATGAATACAGCTCTGTATTCACTGATAAATATTTCAAGATTTACTTTTTTTTTTATTTGCAACAAGTACAAGTATCTATTTTTGTTTTGTTTGGCCTCTTACAATTCCTTATACAGTGGCAGCCAATCAGATATGTTGAATGCAAATGTGATGACAAGGAACATGACAAATTGAAATGGTAGAAATGCAATCCTTTTGCGTATAAAATAGCTCCATTTGTCTCTTTAACTGTCTATCTAGAGTTTGGCTGTAACCAATATTAACTCGAAACCTACCCCCAGTAAAGGACTAGAACTTCTCACTTGTTCACGTAGTGTACTTCCATTTATCTACTACTGGCTAGAGATGACCCTGATGTCTCCCTACCACTGCCTTTAAACAGATCAACTCTAGCATCCAGGGGCTAGAATTTGACAGCTGTGAACCCAGAAGCACTCAGAGTAAGGTTCACATGAACGAGGATGAATCAGCAGATGGAGATTTGGCATTCCTTCCTCTGCTCAGCCATCCTGTTGACTGCTCACCATCCTGAGTCTGTGGCATCAATCCTGAGCATTACTCGGCCTAGGAATTGAATGTAAAAATGGCTACCTTAAGTAACAGGTAACAATTTTTGCAATGATCGGCTGGCCCAAATAATGCTCAGAATTAACACTAGGTTACACAAATTGTGTCTTTAGAGCAAATTTTTTAAAAAAATGCTTCAGTTATAAAGGTAGTCACCTACATACAGTACATGCATGCACTTACAGTAGCCTTTAAAAAGTTTTCAGTTTTGGTCAACATTCTGGTCATTCTAACGGGGAAGGCTTTGGCACTTTTTTATACTGCTAAACCTTGCCCATGCCTATCTGCACATTCCCGTTGGTTAGTAAAATAACATGTGAACATGAGGGGGTAGCAAGCTCTGACACTTCTCAATTCACACTTACAAATGTCACATATAATTGACAGTGTCTTTATATTCATAATCTACATCAATGAGATGCAGATATGGTAAAGAGTAAATACACCCTTACATTAATCACCACCTCAAATCCATGAAACTAGAGTCCAGTATTCTGGGTTAGATTCCAGTGATTAGAGCCTCCTTAGGAAGTAGTAGATGAAACTGGTCTCATTTAAATCTCAGACATCTGTGTGATATCATCACGCCAAAATTAATGGAGGGCCTCAGAAAGAAAGTTGTGGGTGTCTATGAGTCTGGCAAGGGATTTAAAATGATTGAATAAATAATCTTCAAGTGGTATGGATTTCGAACAACTGCTGATTTGTCCACGACTGGTCAGCCTACCAAAATTAACCCAGGAGCTGATCATTTGATACTAAAAGAAGTCTCCACAACTCCAAAATTTCACCGTGGGGTGTTCAGTTAACTCTTCAAACAGTTGATGGCAAAGTCCATACATCTACCATCAGAAAGAGATTGCATTAATTTAACTTGCATAACAGGTACATTAAGAATAAGCTTTTGTTGTCCTAAAAATCATTAGAGCAAGATTACAGTTTTCCATTGAACATTGAAAGACTAAGCATTTGGAACAATCTGCTGAAGATTTATCTGTCAAAGATAACGTTGTTTTGGCGCAGTAACAGTAGAAATGTTTGCCACTAACTAAAGAGAGTATTTCAGGTGAAGAACCTAATAACATCTGTGAAGTATTTTAATGGAAATGTTATAGTTGGGGCTACTTTGCTGCTTTAAGGTCTGGACAGCTCATGGTCACTGAGTCAACTCTACATTCTCCATTTTATGAATTTTGATGAGTATATGATGCAATCTGTCCAAATGCTGGAGGTAAACAGGAAACTAGACTTTCAACACGATAAGAATCCCAAGCACACCAGCAAATCCACCCAATAATGGCTCAAATAGAAGAAATAGAGGGTTATTTAGTCAAAGCCCTAATTTGAGTTCCATTCAAATTTTGTAGTGGGAATTAAAAATAGGCCGTTCATGCAAAGAAACCCAGAAAATATCTTGCAACTGAAGGAGTTTTGCATGGAGAAGTGGTAAAAAACTTCAGAGACTAGTGGGCAGTTATAAAAATTTCCTACAAGAAGTACTTTCTTCTAAAGGGGGCAATGCCTGCTTTGATGCCAAGGGTTTACTTATGCCGCGTACACACGATCAGACTATCCGGCGGACTTAGTCTGGCGGACAAACCACCGTAAAGTCCGCCGGACTGTCCAAACGAGCGGACCTGCCCACACACGTGACTTTTCCTCAAAATGAACGGACTTTCCTCCGTGTGTGTGGGCAAGTCTGTTCATTTCAAAAGTACGGCGGATAATACAACATCTCAAGAAGAGAAGAACAGAAGAACAGAAGGCGGCGGCAATAGAAGACCGGGCCACCGCTTGTAAAAGAGCTAGAAGAAGGTGCGGAGGCCCGGCAAGGAAAACCGAAGAGGGGGACGAGACCCCCGAAGAGGGGGAGAAGACACCCGAAGTCGGAAGAAGAGGGCAGCGATGAAGAAGAAAGCCGGGCTTCCTCCACTAGTAAAAGAGCTAGCAAAGGAGCAGAAGATAGCGGAGGAGTCCAGCGAGAAGACCCCCGAAGACGGAAGAAGACCCCCGGAGCTTGCAATAAACTATTTTTAACCCTTGTGTGTTGTGTTTTTTTTTTTTTCACAGGTGAATTGGTAGGGGTACATTGTACCCCATACTCATTCACATAGGATGGGGGGCCAGGATACGGGGGCCCCCCTATTAAAGGGGGCCCATGGATTCCGATAAGCCCCCGCCCCCATACCCCGACAAACAGCCAGAGTTATCAGGAAGAGGCCCCAGTCCTCATCAACATGGGGACAATGTGCTATGGGGTGGGGGGGCCATGCGGCCCCCCTTCCCCAAAGCACATTGTCCCCATGTCGAGGGTACGCAGCCTGGTACGGCTGGGGGGGGGGTGCTCGCTCATCCCCATCCCCTTTCCTGACTGGCCAGGTTGCGTGCTCAGATAAGGGTCTGATATGGACCTGGGGGGGACCCCCACGCCGTTTTTTCAGTGTAGGGCTTCCCCTTTAACTCCATACCAGGTGACGGGGTAAGCGACGCTTCCTTCGCTGGTCCCGGCTACCTGGAGCCACGCTCAAAAGGAACGGACTTTTCTCTGTGAGGGAAAAGTCCGTTCGTTTTAAAAGTACGGCGGACTAGCACACACACGGCCGTATTGTCCTCCGGACTGCGAGTCCGGCGGACATATTTTGGTGCAAAACTACTTTCTTAGTCCGCCAGACTTTTGGGTAAAAAAAAGTCAGCCGGAGCCCACACGCGGGGGTATTGTCCGGCGGACTTTTCCACCGGACTGTTTGATCGTGTGTACGCGGCATTACTTTTCCACAGTAGACCATTGCATTTTTCCATATTTGTGTTGAAAAAAATTATTGAAAAGGCAATTTTTTTTTTGTGTTCTTATTCAAGTATATCGTCTTTATCTGTAAGATCCAAGGTTTGCTTGTAGATAGGTTTATAAAAATCAGCAACTTCTATGGCGGCTTCTTGGTTTTCACATGGCTGCCTCTTATAGACTGTGTTTGTATGTAGGTGTTTGCACATTATGGTTTTAGCAGGCCTTTTGTTTCTGTTCTAGAGACAGGGTGTCTATTTTCTGTGACTGGGTTTTCACACATGTATTGCATAATAAGAATTATAGCTGTAGCACTGTATAATAACCATCATTAACATGGTACACTGTGTACATTTTGGATAGCTCTGGATTCAACCCAATCACTGCAGGCATGGCATGAAACGTTATTCATGTAGTGCTACCCCCGCAGGACCCTCTGGTAATTTTAGGTCCTCTGCTCTCTTTGGCCCTAGGCGAGGCCTCACCCTTGCTGACACCAACAGAAATACCATGACTGGGAACTCACGGCAGCCACACAAAGATGGCACACACTGACCGTTACTTAAGGATAAGCAAACCGTATAACAAAACAGATTGGTATAACATTGTCAATGTACATAATTACAACAAAGCAGGTACAATTTAACCAATAAAGGTACCTTTAGAACCAGACCCAACTTATGCTGCAGTACTAGAAGCATAAACAATACTACTCCAAATGAAAGGTTACATCTCAAGTGACTGAGGGCTCTCAGACAAAGAGGCTAGGCTTAGGCCTTGGAATTGAACTTGATAACAGCAACCCAGTTCTTCCCTCAGGAGTGTAGTAATGTGAGTAGATTTTAGAATTGCCTTCTGCTGGAAAAGTTGGGGCACTTTAAGTGTTGCTGTGGAAGGAAACTTTTGATGACTTATGGGGGGTGGTGATTGTAACGATATCACGTCTGAGCTAGGATATATTATAACTAGTTGCCATTTTGTGTGGAACGCAGCCATGACAGTTTGGCTACCTTGTAAACTTACAGAATAATCTAAACTCCCCCCTCCCTTGTCTTAGGAATTCCAAAAGCTCTTAAAATCTTCAAAGGGAAGAAAGGTTATCTTAGAGAAAGCAGACCAGGCTAGGTCAATACACAAAGCTCATGTTGCCTGGCAAGATATTCCGGCCTGTCGTAAAACTGTCACTTTCTCCATTCAGAGAACAAACAGATACCCGTCGTAAATACTTTCAACCACAGACTGAAGAAAGATTAGTAAAGTTTGGAAAATTCAACATTTTTTATAACTTTCAAAGCCATCATAGCACAGCCATAATATGGATATATTTAGTTTCCTCGGATAATTTCTAACATTTCAAGTCCAAACACCCCTATGTCAGGTCATATGGGAAGCCACTGGGACCCCTTACTCCTCCTAGGTAACCCTGAAATGGTAATCCTGTCATGTGTGGACTTGTTTTGAAGCAAATATCATGCTGATCACTAAAATGGATATCTGCAGTCTATAAACAATAGAGAGGCAGAGATATGAATATGTATCATAAAGTGTACCTGGGACAGGGTCATGAGTGTAGACACCTCCCAGCAACCAACCCCTAAACAAGATGACCAGACGATTGGTCACTGGTCGCTGTCAACACCACCCCCTTTGATTTGACAGAAAAGAGGAGAGGCCAAGGCAATGGGCAGTTCTCCTTTTACCATCCAAGCAGGAACATCTGCCAAGTTTGAGAACCGATTACCTTTGCTTATCGATTGAACTCTGATCAACCCTTGGACATTAACTGCAAGTATACTTCCTTCCCAATTCTACCTTATTTCTTTGTGGCTGTATATTGTCTTTATTTTTTGAAACATCCTTTTTCTGTAAATGTGTTATTCGCACCAACCTTGACCTTTTCATAATAAATCCTTATGTTGAAAAGTGTTAACCTTGTCTTTAAAGCTCTTGATGCAAACTATAAACGAACCTGTCTCTTAAAAGGGCGCTACTGTGGTAGAGTAAGGCACTGAGCAGACCTGTCTGTGGTGGCAGTGTGTGTGTTGCAGGCGCTTATTCTAAACTTATAATTGGTGTTGCTTAAATTACGAGTCCCCCCGGCTCTGTCTTTTAAACGGGGGTGGTGGCAGTTAAGGGGTTAATTGTGTAATTAGCCCAGTGACAATCGCTCTCAGGCTGCCCGCACCTAGATTGTGGTCCCGCAAGCTGGAAAATCTTTGTGCTGGGTGCAGCTGAGTGTGGCATTGTTACGTAAGTGACAGCATGGTGTTAGGTTGGCCGGTCCTTTGTCGCCAGTTAGCGAGGAGGGCAGGGATCTGACACCAGCGTTCGTCACATATTGGTGGCAGCGGTGGGATAGTTTCGCATTAAGAGCATTCAGTGCATTGTTAGGAATTAGCTCTGCACTGAAGGATTGTAACCTTTGTGGAAACAGTCCTTAGAGACAAGCTGGTGCACATTATTTTTTTGGTTTACTTTAAAAAAAAAAAAAAAAAAAAAAAAGAGATATACAGCAACAGCTCCTTTCTACACCTTCTTCCTATCTCTGCTTTATGTTCTTTTCTGTTCTTTTCTGCTTGCAACATGTCTGGGGTATCAGCATATAAAAAGATGAGCAAAAATGATCTGACTGCTGAGTGCACAGAAAGAGGAATTGATGTCGGTGGCAAAAACCGTGATGGCTTGATACATGCCCTACATGAGTTTGATATCCGTGCAGACCAGAACCTGGGGGAAACTGGACCAGAAAGGGTTTCCGCTACTCCAGAGCCCAGTGGTTCAGAGGCGGCCTCACCAGATGGGCATGCAGAGACTGACACTGGACTACCACGGATTGTTACCTCCAAGCCATCGCCAGAGCAGGCCAGCATCAGATTGCCTGGAACCAGAATAGACTGTCCTCAAATGCAGGAAACACTACAACACCTCAGGGAGACAGATCCTGTGGCATACCTGCAGTTTCTCGAGCGCCAGGCTGAGAGAGAGGCTGCGGAACGCAGGGCTGAGCGAGAGGAACGCCAGGCTGAGAGGGAGGCTGCGGAACGCCAGGCTGAGAGGGAGGCTGATCGTCGGTACGAACTGGAGATGGCTAGGCTCCAGCAGCAGCGACAGGTTCAGAACCTCGGATCCCTAGAGCACAGGGATGACTCTCTGCCAGTGACCCCGGCAGCCAAATTTCCAGTTATGGAAAAGGACAGTGACATTGACGTGTATCTACTGTCGTTTGAAAAAACTTGCCGTCAGTACCATCTGCCCCCAGCACAATGGGCCCGGTACCTGACACCAGGGCTACGAGGCAAGGCTCTGGATGCTTATGTAGAACTGTCAGAAGAGCAAGGAGGTGATTATGAGGCCCTAAAGGCTGCAATCATCCAAAAGTTTCAGCTAACCCCGGAAGTGTACCGGAAGCGTTTTAGGTCCTTGCAAAAGGGGCCTGGGGACTCATACCTGGATGTGGTAAGTCGCTTACGCACCACATTCCGGCAGTGGACTAAAGGCTTGAAAGCCAATTCTTTTGAGTCCTTGGAAGATCTTATGATTGAAGATCAACTTTTGCACATCTGTCCTACAGACGTCAGACAGTTTGTGCTGGAGCGAAAGCCAACCTCTGCCAAAGCAGCAGCAGAACTGGCAGATACCTATATCCACTCTTGGGTATCTGACCATCGCAAGGCTCCTCCAAATGGCTGGAAAGGAGGGAAATCACACCTGGCAACCCCTCCTCTACCTACCAACCAAGTTCCTCAGTGGCCGGAACCTGCAGCTCCTGGAGCCAAAGCCTTTGTGACTGACAACCGCAAATGCTATAACTGTGGGAAAGGCGGACATCTCCGGACACAGTGCCCTGAGCAGAAGAAGACGACAACCCCTGGCCATCCGGCCAGTAACCCTTCTGCTGTGCTGCTCGTCGGTGGAAAACCTCCAGGAACCAATGCCAACTTGCAGCCAGTCATTGTAGGCCAACGAACTGTAACAGGCTTTCGTGACACTGGAGCCGAAGTCACTTTGGTCAGACCAGAGGTGATAGAAAAAACAGACATCATCCCAGAGAAGTACCTTACCCTGACCGGAGTTGGGGGAACCTGTTCCCATGTACCTCGTGCCTATGTTTTCCTGGATTGGGGTGCCGGAAGTGGGATGAGAGAGGTGGGTGTCTCGGAGGAGATCCCCACTGCTGTGTTGTTGGGTTCTGATTTAGGTACCCTTGTTTCTTACTATGCCCCTGCTAAGAGCACCCTGGATGCTCCCACGGAACCTTCTGGACCTACCAAGGTACTGTTTACAGATGTTGGGGTAATATCTGGGCAACCTGTGGATGGACAGAGGGAGGGGGAGGGTGGAGTTGAAGTGCAAGGTCCTCCTTCAGAGACAGGAGAGGAGACCCCCTTGCTAGTGAAGGTACCTGATGTATGTTCCAATGTTGCTGAACTGATAAAGGTTAAATGTGATGATGATGACAATGATGACAATGATGACGATAATGATGATGATGATGATGATGATGTATTGCCAGTCTTGGTGGTCACTCGCAGTGCTGCAAAGGCAGCCGAGGTGCAGGCACTGATCGCAGAACAGCAGGAGGAGGTCTCGGGGCCCTCTCCCTGTTCTGACCCAGTGGACTCCACCTCTGTTGAGCCTCAGCAGCCGTCCTCGTTTGCCACAGGACTGCTGGCTGAGAGTTGTGGTCCCGCCTTTGAAACAGCACTGCAGACAGACCAAACACTAGCACAGCTCAGAAGTCTAGCTGATCGCCCCCCTGCAGAGAATGACAAACAAAAGGTCTACTGGGACAAAGGGAAACTGTATAGAGAAAGTTTGCTTGCAGAGGGGAATGAGGCTGACATAGGTGACAGACAGCTGGTGGTACCCAGTCAATTTAGGGGACCGCTGCTAAAAGTGGCCCATGAGATTCCCCTTGCAGGGCACTTGGGGATCACTAAGACCCGAGGGCGGTTGGTACATAACTTTTATTGGCCCAGGATGCTTGCTGACATAGCTGACTACTGTCGGTCCTGTGTTACCTGCCAGCGAGTTGGCAAGGTAGGGGATGTCCACAAGGCTCCACTAAAACCTTTGCCTGTGATTGATGAACCTTTTAAGAGGGTGGCAGTGGATATCGTTGGGCCTTTGGCCATCCCTAGCAGTTCAGGCAAACGTTATATCCTTACAGTTGTCGACTATGCCACGCGTTATCCAGAGGCGGTGGCTCTCTCCTGCCTCCGGACAGACAAGGTCGCTGATGCTCTGCTGGGAATCTTCACAAGAGTGGGATTCCCAGCCGAGCTCATTAGCGATCAAGGCCCTCAGTTTGTGTCTGACTTGATGCAAGCTCTCTGTCAGCAAATACAGATGACGCATATCATGGCCAGTCCTTATCCCCCACAAACAAACGGCTTGTGCGAGCGCTTCAATGGCACCTTGAAACAAATGTTGCGCACCTTTGTGCACTCTCAGGGCAAGGACTGGAAACTATATCCGCCTCGTCTGCTGTTTGCTTACAGAGAGGTGCCTCCGGAGTCCACAGGCTTTTCGCCATTTGAACTTCTGTGCGGACGGAGGGTAAGAGGGCCCCTGAATCTAATCTGTGAGAACTGGGAGGGCAAGATTGCCGACCCAGAGGTCTCTGGTGTAGATTACGTCCTAACGTTCAGGGATAAGATGGAGACACTTGTGGAAATTGTGCAGGAAGAACACCTGGTGCACCTGTCACAGGTCCTGGACCAACTGACAGCTGCCAATCTGACCGTCAAACCCAGTAAGTGTCAGATTGCCATGACCGATGTGCAGTACTTGGGACACCGGGTAGGAGGAGGCACCCTGAAACAGGGACAGGGAAGGTTGATGCCCTCCTGGCATGGCCTACCCCCCAAACCAAAAAGCAGGTTATGTCTTTCTTGGGGACCACTGGCTATTATAGGAAGTTTGTATGTAACTATAGTAGCCTGGCTAAACCTCTGACTGACCTAACCAAAAAGAAACTGCCCAAGGTGGTGTCTTGGACACCAGAATGTGAGCAGGCCTTTCAGGCCTTGAAGGAGGCGCTGGCCCGCGCCCCTGTGCTACAGGCTCCAGACGTTTCCCGCCGTTTCCTAGTGCAGACTGATGCCTCTGCCTATGGATTGGGTGCAGTCCTAAGCCAGGTGGATGATGCCGGAGAGGAGCATCCCATCCTCTACCTGAGCCGAATGCTGCTTCCCAGGGAAGTAGCATACGCCACGATTGAAAAGGAGTGTCTTGCGATCGTGTGGGCTCTCCAGAAGTTACAAACGTACCTTTATGGACGGCACTTCACTGTGATCACAGATCACAATCCCTTGAGCTGGCTAAATCGTGTGGCTGGGGAGAATGGCAAACTACTTCGGTGGAGCTTAATTCTTCAGCAATACGATTTCACCATCCAGCATAAGAAAGGCAGCACCCATGGCAATGCTGATGGGCTGTCGCGACAAGCCGAGCCTGCAAGAGTCGGTTGCGTCAGGAGGGAAATTGTAGTTCCCTCCCATGCAACCACCTAAGGAGGGAGGTGTAACGATATCACGTCTGAGCCAGGATATATTGTAACTAGTTGCCATTTTGTGTGGAACGCAGCCATGACAGTTTGGCTACCTTGTAAACTTACAGAATAATCTAAACTCCCCCCTCCCTTGTCTTAGGAATTCCAAAAGCTCTTAAAATCTTCAAAGGGAAGAAAGGTTATCTTAGAGAAAGCAGACCAGGCTAGGTCAATACACAAAGCTCATGTTGCCTGGCAAGATATTCCGGCCTGTCGTAAAACTGTCACTTTCTCCATTCAGAGAACAAACAGATACCCGTCGTAAATACTTCCAACCACAGACTGAAGAAAGATTAGTAAAGTTTGGAAAATTCAACATTTTTTATAACTTTCAAAGCCATCATAGCACAGCCATAATATGGATATATTTAGTTTCCTCGGATAATTTCTAACATTTCAAGTCCAAACACCCCTATGTCAGGTCATATGGGAAGCCACTGGGACCCCTTACTCCTCCTAGGTAACCCTGAAATGGTAATCCTGTCATGTGTGGACTTGTTTTGAAGCAAATATCATGCTGATCACTAAAATGGATATCTGCAGTCTATAAACAATAGAGAGGCAGAGATATGAATATGTATCATAAAGTGTACCTGGGACAGGGTCATGAGTGTAGACACCTCCCAGCAACCAACCCCTAAACAAGATGACCAGACGATTGGTCACTGGTCGCTGTCAACACCCCCTTTGATTTGACAGAAAAGAGGAGAGGCCAAGGCAATGGGCAGTTCTCCTTTTACCATCCAAGCAGGAACATCTGCCAAGTTTGAGAACCGATTACCTTTGCTTATCGATTGAACTCTGATCAACCCTTGGACATTAACTGCAAGTATACTTCCTTCCCAATTCTACCTTATTTCTTTGTGGCTGTATATTGTCTTTATTTTTTGAAACATCCTTTTTCTGTAAATGTGTTATTCGCACCAACCTTGACCTTTTCATAATAAATCCTTATGTTGAAAAGTGTTAACCTTGTCTTTAAAGCTCTTGATGCAAACTATAAACGAACCTGTCTCTTAAAAGGGCGCTACTGTGGTAGAGTAAGGCACTGAGCAGACCTGTCTGTGGTGGCAGTGTGTGTGTTGCAGGCGCTTATTCTAAACTTATAATTGGTGTTGCTTAAATTACGAGTCCCCCCGGCTCTGTCTTTTAAACAGGGGTGGTGGCAGTTAAGGGGTTAATTGTGTAATTAGCCCAGTGACAATCGCTCTCAGGCTGCCTGCACCTAGATTGTGGTCCCGCAAGCTGGAAAATCTTTGTGCTGGGTGCAGCTGAGTGTGGCATTGTTACGTAAGTGACAGCGTGGTGTTAGGTTGGCCGGTCCTTTGTCGCCAGTTAGCGAGGAGGGCAGGGATCTGACACCAGCATTCGTCACAGTGATGTTCAACAGTGTAAAGTTAGGCTCAATGAGTGGGTGGACTCCTTAGTGCAACCAAACAGAAAGTGAAGCCAGTTCAAAAGGCATTTGAGGAGGGGTTTGAACAAATGAAAGCAAACCAAGGTCAATGCACAGTGGTGCAGTGGTTAGCACCCTCTCCTAGCAGTAAAAAGGGTTGCTGGTTCGAATCCCAACCACAATACTACCGGCCTGGAGTTTGCATGTTCTCCCTGTGCCTGCGTGGGTTTCCTCTGGGTACTCCCTGGATGCTTATGTAGAACTGTCAGAAGAGCAAGGAGGTGATTATGAGGCCCTAAAGGCTGCAATCATCCAAAAGTTTCAGCTAACCCCGGAAGTGTACCGGAAGCGTTTTAGGTCCTTGCAAAAGGGGCCTGGGGACTCATACCTGGATGTGGTAAGTCGCTTACGCACCACATTCCGGAAGTGGACTAAAGGCTTGAAAGCCAATTCTTTTGAGTCCTTGGAAGATCTTATGATTGAAGATCAACTTTTGCACATCTGTCCTACAGACGTCAGACAGTTTGTGCTGGAGCGAAAGCCAACCTCTGCCAAAGCAGCAGCAGAACTGGCAGATACCTATATCCACTCTTGGGTATCTGACCATCGCAAGGCTCCTCCAAATGGCTGGAAAGGAGGGAAATCACACCTGGCAACCCCTCCTCTACCTACCAACCAAGTTCCTCAGTGGCCGGAACCTGCAGCTCCTGGAGCCAAAGCCTTTGTGACTGACAACCGCAAATGCTATAACTGTGGGAAAGGCGGACATCTCCGGACACAGTGCCCTGAGCAGAAGAAGACGACAACCCCTGGCCATCCGGCCAGTAACCCTTCTGCTGTGCTGCTCGTCGGTGGAAAACCTCCAGGAACCAATGCCAACTTGCAGCCAGTCATTGTAGGCCAACGAACTGTAACAGGCTTTCGTGACACTGGAGCCGAAGTCACTTTGGTCAGACCAGAGGTGATAGAAAAAACAGACATCATCCCAGAGAAGTACCTTACCCTGACCGGAGTTGGGGGAACCTGTTCCCATGTACCTCGTGCCTATGTTTTCCTGGATTGGGGTGCCGGAAGTGGGATGAGAGAGGTGGGTGTCTCGGAGGAGATCCCCACTGCTGTGTTGTTGGGTTCTGATTTAGGTACCCTTGTTTCTTACTATGCCCCTGCTAAGAGCACCCTGGATGCTCCCACGGAACCTTCTGGACCTACCAAGGTACTGTTTACAGATGTTGGGGTAATATCTGGGCAACCTGTGGATGGACAGAGGGAGGGGGAGAGTGGAGTTGAAGTGCAAGGTCCTCCTTCAGAGACAGGAGAGGAGACCCCCTTGCTAGTGAAGGTACCTGATGTATGTTCCAATGTTGCTGAACTGATAAAGGTTAAATGTGATGATGATGACAATGATGACAATGATGACGATAATGATGATGATGATGATGTATTGCCAGTCTTGGTGGTCACTCGCAGTGCTGCAAAGGCAGCCGAGGTGCAGGCACTGATCGCAGAACAGCAGGAGGAGGTCTCGGGGCCCTCTCCCTGTTCTGACCCAGTGGACTCCACCTCTGTTGAGCCTCAGCAGCCGTCCTCGTTTGCCACAGGACTGCTGGCTGAGAGTTGTGGTCCCGCCTTTGAAACAGCACTGCAGACAGACCAAACACTAGCACAGCTCAGAAGTCTAGCTGATCGCCCCCCTGCAGAGAATGACAAACAAAAGGTCTACTGGGACAAAGGGAAACTGTATAGAGAAAGTTTGCTTGCAGAGGGGAATGAGGCTGACATAGGTGACAGACAGCTGGTGGTACCCAGTCAATTTAGGGGACCGCTGCTAAAAGTGGCCCATGAGATTCCCCTTGCAGGGCACTTGGGGATCACTAAGACCCGAGGGCGGTTGGTACATAACTTTTATTGGCCCAGGATGCTTGCTGACATAGCTGACTACTGTCGGTCCTGTGTTACCTGCCAGCGAGTTGGCAAGGTAGGGGATGTCCACAAGGCTCCACTAAAACCTTTGCCTGTGATTGATGAACCTTTTAAGAGGGTGGCAGTGGATATCGTTGGGCCTTTGGCCATCCCTAGCAGTTCAGGCAAACGTTATATCCTTACAGTTGTCGACTATGCCACGCGTTATCCAGAGGCGGTGGCTCTCTCCTGCCTCCGGACAGACAAGGTCGCTGATGCTCTGCTGGGAATCTTCACAAGAGTGGGATTCCCAGCCGAGCTCATTAGCGATCAAGGCCCTCAGTTTGTGTCTGACTTGATGCAAGCTCTCTGTCAGCAAATACAGATGACGCATATCATGGCCAGTCCTTATCACCCACAAACAAACGGCTTGTGCGAGCGCTTCAATGGCACCTTGAAACAAATGTTGCGCACCTTTGTGCACTCTCAGGGCAAGGACTGGAAACTATATCCGCCTCGTCTGCTGTTTGCTTACAGAGAGGTGCCTCCGGAGTCCACAGGCTTTTCGCCATTTGAACTTCTGTGCGGACGGAGGGTAAGAGGGCCCCTGAATCTAATCTGCGAGAACTGGGAGGGCAAGATTGCCGACCCAGAGGTCTCTGGTGTAGATTACGTCCTAACGTTCAGGGATAAGATGGAGACACTTGTGGAAATTGTGCAGGAAGAACACCTGGTGCACCTGTCACAGGTCCTGGACCAACTGACAGCTGCCAATCTGACCGTCAAACCCAGTAAGTGTCAGATTGCCATGACCGATGTGCAGTACTTGGGACACCGGGTAGGAGGAGGCACCCTGAAACAGGGACAGGGAAGGTTGATGCCCTCCTGGCATGGCCTACCCCCCAAACCAAAAAGCAGGTTATGTCTTTCTTGGGGACCACTGGCTATTATAGGAAGTTTGTATGTAACTATAGTAGCCTGGCTAAACCTCTGACTGACCTAACCAAAAAGAAACTGCCCAAGGTGGTGTCTTGGACACCAGAATGTGAGCAGGCCTTTCAGGCCTTGAAGGAGGCGCTGGCCCGCGCCCCTGTGCTACAGGCTCCAGACGTTTCCCGCCGTTTCCTAGTGCAGACTGATGCCTCTGCCTATGGATTGGGTGCAGTCCTAAGCCAGGTGGATGATGCCGGAGAGGAGCATCCCATCCTCTACCTGAGCCGAATGCTGCTTCCCAGGGAAGTAGCATACGCCACGATTGAAAAGGAGTGTCTTGCGATCGTGTGGGCTCTCCAGAAGTTACAAACGTACCTTTATGGACGGCACTTCACTGTGATCACAGATCACAATCCCTTGAGCTGGCTAAATCGTGTGGCTGGGGAGAATGGCAAACTACTTCGGTGGAGCTTAATTCTTCAGCAATACGATTTCACCATCCAGCATAAGAAAGGCAGCACCCATGGCAATGCTGATGGGCTGTCGCGACAAGCCGAGCCTGCAAGAGTCGGTTGCGTCAGGAGGGAAATTGTAGTTCCCTCCCATGCAACCACCTAAGGAGGGAGGTGTAACGATATCACGTCTGAGCCAGGATATATTGTAACTAGTTGCCATTTTGTGTGGAACGCAGCCATGACAGTTTGGCTACCTTGTAAACTTACAGAATAATCTAAACTCCCCCCTCCCTTGTCTTTGGAATTCCAAAAGCTCTTAAAATCTTCAAAGGGAAGAAAGGTTATCTTAGAGAAAGCAGACCAGGCTAGGTCAATACACAAAGCTCATGTTGCCTGGCAAGATATTCCGGCCTGTCGTAAAACTGTCACTTTCTCCATTCAGAGAACAAACAGATACCCGTCGTAAATACTTCCAACCACAGACTGAAGAAAGATTAGTAAAGTTTGGAAAATTCAACATTTTTTTATAACTTTCAAAGCCATCATAGCACAGCCATAATATGGATATATTTAGTTTCCTCGGATAATTTCTAACATTTCAAGTCCAAACACCCCTATGTCAGGTCATATGGGAAGCCACTGGGACCCCTTACTCCTCCTAGGTAACCCTGAAATGGTAATCCTGTCATGTGTGGACTTGTTTTGAAGCAAATATCATGCTGATCACTAAAATGGATATCTGCAGTCTATAAACAATAGAGAGGCAGAGATATGAATATGTATCATAAAGTGTACCTGGGACAGGGTCATGAGTGTAGACACCTCCCAGCAACCAACCCCTAAACAAGATGACCAGACGATTGGTCACTGGTCGCTGTCAACACCCCCTTTGATTTGACAGAAAAGAGGAGAGGCCAAGGCAATGGGCAGTTCTCCTTTTACCATCCAAGCAGGAACATCTGCCAAGTTTGAGAACCGATTACCTTTGCTTATCGATTGAACTCTGATCAACCCTTGGACATTAACTGCAAGTATACTTCCTTCCCAATTCTACCTTATTTCTTTGTGGCTGTATATTGTCTTTATTTTTTGAAACATCCTTTTTCTGTAAATGTGTTATTCGCACCAACCTTGACCTTTTCATAATAAATCCTTATGTTGAAAAGTGTTAACCTTGTCTTTAAAGCTCTTGATGCAAACTATAAACGAACCTGTCTCTTAAAAGGGCGCTACTGTGGTAGAGTAAGGCACTGAGCAGACCTGTCTGTGGTGGCAGTGTGTGTGTTGCAGGCGCTTATTCTAAACTTATAATTGGTGTTGCTTAAATTACGAGTCCCCCCAGCTCTGTCTTTTAAACGGGGGTGGTGGCAGTTAAGGGGTTAATTGTGTAATTAGCCCAGTGACAATCGCTCTCAGGCTGCCTGCACCTAGATTGTGGTCCCGCAAGCTGGAAAATCTTTGTGCTGGGTGCAGCTGAGTGTGGCATTGTTACGTAAGTGACAGCGTGGTGTTAGGTTGGCCGGTCCTTTGTCGCCAGTTAGCGAGGAGGGCAGGGATCTGACACCAGCGTTCGTCACAGTGATGTTCAACAGTGTAAAGTTAGGCTCAATGAGTGGGTGGACTCCTTAGTGCAACCAAACAGAAAGTGAAGCCAGTTCAAAAGGCATTTGAGGAGGGGTTTGAACAAATGAAAGCAAACCAAGGTCAATGCACAGTGGTGCAGTGGTTAGCACCCTCTCCTAGCAGTAAAAAGGGTTGCTGGTTCGAATCCCAACCACAATACTACCGGCCTGGAGTTTGCATGTTCTCCCTGTGCCTGCGTGGGTTTCCTCTGGGTACTCCAATTTCCTCCCACACTCCAAAGACATGCAGGTAGGTTAATTGGCTTCTGCCCAAAATTGGCCCTAGTATATGAATGGGGACCTTGGATTGTGGGCTCCTTGAGGGTAGGGACTGATGTGAGTGTGCAATGTACAGGGATAGGGACAATTGTAGACACTCTGTCAGGTTGAACTGGATGGACTGGTGTCTTTATTTAACCTTACTAACTAAATAAGGTCAGCGTTCTGGGATACTGACAGCTAAATACTTTCTCTTTGGCGTTTTATGGATGTGGCAGCAGGAGTCATAGGTCCCTGGTGGCAAACTGTTAAGGGAAAGAAAAGGCTCTGTCTTTCAAGTGGAGACTGACAAAAGGGTTAACAGTTAGTTATTGACTATGCGGGTCCCTCTAACTAAATTCCTTGCAGCAAGTGTTATTTAGATCAGCCCTCTGGTCCTGGTGTCCAGCATAGAAATCTACTTTCTGTCTCTCTCTGACCCTGCCCAGCTTTGCACAGCATGTCTCAGCACAGTCAAGCCTGGCGCAGCTTGTCTTGTTGTCTTGGTACAAAACAGCACTCTTGCTCCTTCCTGGTTGGCGCTCTTACTGGCTCCTTCCCAGGCTTTTACTTTTATATGGTCCCTACGGACGGAAAAAGTCAGATGGAGCCCACACACGGTCGGATTTTCTGACAACATGATCCGATCGCACATTTTCCATCGGATAATCAGACCGTGTGTATGGGGCATAAGAGTTTTTGTCCGAGAAACCTGTAGTAACCAGTAAAAAGTGATTAATTTGTTATTAAAGTGTATTTATGCCATTTATTTTATTTAAAGCAGTTATGCGTTGGAACTCCCCTTTTATTGCTATCTTTATCTTTGTATTGGGAGAGCTATTCGCTCAAAGAACTGAAAGTGAGGGAAAATCTGTGCAGTTGTTACTAGAGCAGAAATAGACGTGAAGAATAGAAAAAATCGTTTTCTTTAGTTTCGGATATATTCGTTGTGTTACTAATTGCGTTTTGTTAATTTGTTTCAGAAGTCCTGTCATTTAGTTTAGTTTATAAATTTTCTAACGAATTCCAAATGTTTGGAACAATTTGAATTTGGATAGCTAGTTGTGAAGGAGGGGACCGTTGACTCATCAGCTGTTAGCGAACTTCTCAGCTGACAGCTGAATTAAACAGAATTGCCGGCAAATAAAAATTCAGCACAGGGTCCACCCCAATCCATACCAGGCCCCCCCAAAGCACCGGGTCCCCATGTTAATGGGGACAGGACTCTTCCCCACAACCATGGGGTGAAGGTTGTGGAGGTGTGGGGTGTGACTTATTGGAATCTGGAAGCCCCCCATTAACAAGAGGGGCCCACACCCATGTGAATGAGTGCCTAGTACCTCTACTCATTTGCAAAAAAAAAGGGCCACATGCCCTCAACATGGGGGGGTTGCTCTGGGGAAGGTGGGCTCTGCCCCACCCCAAAGCACCTTGTCCCCGTGTTGATGGGGACAAGAGCCTCTTCCCCACAACCCAGGCTTGGTGAGTGTTGGGGTGTGAGGGGTGACTTATCGGAATGTGGAAACCTCCTTTAACAAGGGGGCCCCAAAATCCTGGCCCCCCCAATGTGAATGAGTAGGGGTATATATTACCTCTACTCATTCACCCAAAAAAAAGTGTAGTGTAAAAAAGGACAGGAGGAATTTTTGACAAACCCCCAAAAAAATTTCCTCCGAAGTAGTCAATCACGATGAACGCCAGCCGCCAACCTAAAAAAAGTAAAAATTTTAAAAAAAGGGCTCTGCACCCAATGAAGGCTCCCACTGCCTGACAGCTTTTAAATAAGGATGAGCCGAACACCCCCCTTTTCGGTTCGCACCAGAACCTGCGAACAGACCTAAACTTCGTGTGAACTTTAGAACCCTATTAAAGTCTATGGGACTCGAACGTTCACAATCTAAAGTGCTAATTTTAAAGGCTAATATGCAAGTTACTGTCCTAAAAAGTGTTTGGGGACCCGGGTCCTGCCCAGGGGGACATGGATCAATGCAAAAAAAAGTTTTAAAAACTGACGTTTTTTTCAAGAGCAGTGATTTTAATAATGATTAAAGTGAAACAATAAAAGTGTAATATTCCTTTAAATTTCGTACCTGGGGGGGGTGTCTATAGTATGCCTTTGAAGGGGCGCATGTTTCCCGTGCTTAGAACTGTCCCTGTACAAAGTGTCATTTCGCAAGGAAAAAAAGTATTTTAAAATCACTTTCCTTTGTCGGCTCCCGTAATACAGAGAACACTCAATGAGTGTTCTCTGTATTAGCCGACAATTCATTCATTGATAAAAATAAAAAGCGTGGGGGTTCCCCAAAATTAAATTACCAGGCCCTTCCGGTCTGGTATGGATATTAAGGGGAACCCTGTGTCAATTTTTTTTTTTAAATTGACGTGAGGGTCCCCCTAAATATCCATACCAGACCTGAAGGGTCTGGTATGGATATTTAGGGGAACCCCGCATCAAATTTAAAAAAAAATTGACGTGGGGGTCAGATATCAGATAATACAGATATTTTGGGAGAAAATAATAGAAGCTTTCCTTGAAATAACAGGAGAAAGGATTAGGAGGGACCCATGGGTATGTTTATTTCATGACCCTGAAAAAGGAGACAGAGAGTATGGGCATTCCCTGATCCCTTGCTTATTGAACTCTGCTAAGTCATTGATACCGCAAAGATGGAGAAAACTTGATCCTCCCTCGATGAAGGAGTGGGTAGAAAGATTAGAAAGGATACGAAATATTGAAGAGACAATGTATAAATTGGATAATTTAGAAGGGAGGTACCAGAATAAGTGGCGGTTCTGGATACAATTTGGAAAAACTGAAATTTATTTGAAGATGCTGGAATGTTAGTAAAAAAGAAATCCCTGGGTAAGGATCGAGTGAGAGATGGGGGGGGGAGGAAGACTATCTTCAAAGAAATGTTTTTGTATTTATTATTATGCTGAACAGTCTATATTTTGTTACTGAGTGTAAATTTTGGAAAATTTGGAAAATAAAGAATAAATAAAAATAAAATAAAAACGAGTGTTCTCTGTATTAGCCGACAATTCATTCATTAATAAAAAATAAAAAAATAAAAAGCGTGGGGGTTCCCCTAAATTCAATTACCAGGCCCTTCAGGTCTGGTATGGATATTAAGGGGAACCCCACATCAAATGTAAAAAAAAATTGACGTGGGGGTCCCCCTAAAAATCCATACCAGACCCTTTATCCGAGCACGCAACCTGGCAGGCCGCAGGAAAAGAGGGGGGACGAGAGAGCGCCCCCCCTCCTGAACCGTACCAGGCCACATGCTCTCAACATTGGGAGGATGCTTTGGGGGTCTGTGACCCCTCAAAGCACCATGTCCCCATGTTGATGGGGACAAGGGCCTCATCCCCACAACCCTGGCCGGTGGTTGTGGGGGTCTGCGGGCGGGGGCTTATCAGAATCTGAAAGCTTCCTTTAATAAGGGGTCCCCCAGATCCTGGCCCCCCCTGTTTGAAATGGTAAGGGGGTACAAAAGTACCCCTAGCATTTCACAAAGAAAGTGTAAAAATGGTTAAATAAGACAAACACATTTTTGAAAAATTCCTTTATAAAAATAAATAAATAAATAAATATAAAAAAAAAGATTCCAGCGATGCTAATCCACTCTTGCTATCCAGCGACGGATGATCATCTCTCCGGGGTCCAGCGATGGCTGATCTGATCCAGCGACGGGTGATTTTCAGTCCAGCGCTGTCCATACATGCATTCATCTTCTGTCTCCACTGCGGAGACACTGCGGGGATCCCAGCGCTAACATTTCTTATATTAGGAGGGCGGGCCACCCGTCACCTGACCCCGCCCCCTCTGACGCTGGTGAGTGAAGCCATGGGGTTCCCCAGTGACGTATGGGTGACCCCGCCCTCCTCTGATGCAACGTAGAAACCTGCATTACATCAGAGGGGGGCGGGGTCACTCATACATCACTGGGGAACCCCATGGCTTCCCTCACCAGCGTCAGAGGGGGCGGGGTCAGGTGACGGGTGGCCCCGCCCTCCTAATATAATAAACGTCAGCGCTGGGATCCCCGCAGTGTCTCCGCAGTGGAGACAGAAGACGGATGCATGTATGGACAGCGCTGGACTGAGATATCCCCCGTCGGTGAATCAGATCAGCCATCGCTGGACCCCGGAGAGATGATCATCCGTCGCTGGATAGTGGATTAGCACCGCTGGAATCTTTTTTTTTATTTTTTATAAAGGAATTTTTCAAAAGTGTGTTTGTCTTATTTAACCATTTTTACACTTTCTTTGTGAAATGGTAGGCCCTTACCATTTCAAACAGGGGGGGCTGGGATCTGGGGGTCCCCTTGTTAAAGGGGGCTTCCAGATTCTGATAAGCCCCCCGCCTGCAGACCCCCACAACCACCGGCCAGGGTTGTGGGGATGGGGGCCTTGTCCCCATCAACATGGGGACATGGTGCTTTGAAGTGTCACAGACCCCCAAAGCATCCTCCCAATGTTGAGGGCATGTGGCCTGGTACGGTTCAGGAGGGGGGGCGCTCTTTCGTCCCCCCTCTTTTCCTGCGGCCTGCCAGGTTGCGTTCTCGGATAAAGGGTCTGATATGGATTTTTAGGGGGACCTTCAGGTCTGGTATGGATATTTAGGGGGACCCTCACGTCAATTTTTTTTAAAAATTTGACACAGGGTTCCCCTTAATATCCATACCAGACTGGAAGGGCCTGGTAATTGAATTTAGGGGAACCCCCACGCTTTTTATTTTTATCAATGAATGAATTGTCGGCTAATACAGAGAACACTCATTGAGTGTTCTCTGTATTATGGGAGCCGACAATGGAAAGTGATTTTAAAATACTTTTTTTCCTTGCGAAATGACACTTTGTGCAGGGACAGTTCTAAGCCCGGGAAACATGCGCCCCTTCACAGGCATACTATAGACACCCCCCAGGTACGAAATTTAAAGGAACATTACACTTTTATTTTTTCACTTTAATCATTATTAAAATCACTGCTCCTGAAAAAACGGCCGTTTTTAAAACTTTTTTTTGCATTGATCCATGTCCCCTGGGGCAGGACCCAGGTCCCCAAACACTTTTTAGGACAGTAACTTGCATATTAGCCTTTAAAATTAGCACTTTAGATTTCTCCCATAGACTTGTACAGTGTGTTCCGGCTTTTCGAATTTGCCGCAAACAGCCCAAATTGTTCACTGTTCGCTGAACAGGCAATGTTCGAATCGAATATGACTTCGACTCAAACTCGAAGCTCATCCCTACTCTTAAATAACTAAGGGGTCGGATGACCACATCCCCTGTGACTTCATCAACCCAGCATGCCCCTGGCTGTTAAGGATGTGGCAGCCGGCTTCTTGACCCGCTCCTTAACAACCAGCTATTCTTTACACAAAATTTTAATTGGTCAAGCATTTCTCGACTGATCCAAATCTGAACCATTCCAAAAATGTGGAATTCGTTAGAAAATTAATATACCAAACAAAACAAATTTCGATGAAATTCGTCACTAATTCATGTGGAGATTCAGATGCAAATGCATCCCAGTGTATATTCGGATCGAAACGAATTGAACACATCTGAGCATGAATAGGAATAAGAATCCTCTGATAGGCACAGTTCCATTGAAAACTTATGCTAACCAGCATTGTTTTCCTGCATTTGATATGCATTTGGAATTAAATGCACGTCAGTAAAATCCTATTGACTTTAATTGATCAATACGTTTGGTACTTTGCATTGTTCTTAATTTATTTGAGTATGTTTGAACTGCAAGCAAACACAGCGCTTTGTTCTGTACTCCTGTGACCCATTTTCAGCTGACAGTGGACTAAAGTCTGTTGCTGTCTGATGTCACTCAGCCAGTTTAAACGTTGGATCGATCCCAACTCTAATGTCGGATCGGACAGGCAGCTGGCTAAGCCTCTTAGGAACCTGCTGGGAGACTAAGCCTGCTGCTTCCGCCCCCTGCACAGCCTGGCACTCACTGAGCACTGAAGGGACAGAGCGGAGAGCTAGTAACAAACAGTCATCGCTCTTTGCTCACTGAAGACCAAGCACTGAGTGGTCAGTAGTTTTTGATCACTCAGTTCTCAGTCTTAGCCCTTGTACACACGGTCGGAGATTCCGTCGGAATGTGTCCGATCGGAGCGTTTTGTCGGATATTCCGACTGTGTGTGGTATGCATCGGACTGTTTCCGTCGGACCAAATTTTCCAACTTGCTGGAAATATTTTCTGACAAACTGCTCCGATCGGACATACTCCGATCATGTGTAGAGAATTCCGATCGGACAAAGTGCCACGCATGCTCAGATCAAATTACTACATCAAAGCTATTGGCTACTAGCCTTTTTTTTTTAAATAAAATCATGACAGAATTCACTATGGGAACTGTGGTAGGGCTTGTTGAAGACTAGAGCCTTCTGACAGCAGTCCTTTAAGTGAGATGAACTTTGGAGCCAGGTGCTCCTCAGTACACGTCCAAGAATTTACCGTCTGCCGAGCGCTCCCTTTGTTGCTATCAGAGGTAGCAGCCTAGGACCAGAATAGGGTCCACCTATACTATATTTGAAATCTTAAATTTAAAAATAAAATGTTTGCATTAGATTTGCCTAAAGATAACCTATAAAATGGCTGCAAGAACTGAAAATAGACTAAATAGATTAACATTGCACCACTTTCCATATACAGTACTCATGTTATAGTCATAGTGCCATGTATAATCATGTACACTATATTGTCAAAAGTATTGTGACACATTCATTTACACGCACATTAACTTTAACGGCATCACAGTCTTAGTCTGTAGGGTTCAATATTGAGTTGGCCCACCCTTTGCAGCTATAACAGCTTCAACTCTTCTGGGAAGGCTGTCCACAAGGTTTAGGAGTGTGTCTATGTTGGAATTTTTGACCATTCTTCCAGAAGTGCATTTTGTGAGATGAGGCACTGATGTTGGATGAGAAGATCTGGCTCACAATATCCGCTCGAATTCATCCCAAAAGTGTTCTATCGGATTGAGGTCAGAACTCTGTGCAGGACAGTCAAGTTCCTCTACCCCAAACTCGCTCATCCATGTCTTTATGGACCTTGCTTTGTGTACTGGTGTGCAGTCATGTTGGAACAGAAAGGGGCCATCCCCAAACTGTTCCCACAAAGTTGGGAGCATGACATTTTCCAAAATGTCTTGGTATGTTCCCTTCACTGGAACTAAGGGACCAAGCCCAACCCCTGAAAAACAACCCCACACCATAATCCCCCTCTACCAAATTATTTGGACCAGTGCACAAAGCAAGGTCCATAAAGACATGGATGAGCAAGTTTGGAGTGGAGGAACTTGACTGTCCTGACCTCAACCCGATAGAACACCTTTGGGATGAATTAGAGTGGAGACTGCGAGCCAGGCCTTCTCGTTCACATCAGTGCCTGACCTCACAAATGCGCTTCTGGAAGAATGGTCAAACATTCCCATAGACACACTCCTAAATCATGTGAACAGCACGAGTTAAAGCTGTTATAGCTGCAAAGGGTGGGCAAACTCAATACTGAACTCTAAAAACGAAGACTGGGATTTCATTAAAATTCATGTGCGTGTAAAGGCCGGCATCACAATACCTTTGACAATATAGTGTTTTTGCTGTTGGTGCCTTAACCAGTTTTGATTTTTCTTCAGATAAAATGCTTGCATTTTCTTAGATGATAAGTGCCCTTTAGCTCTATAAGGGCATTGTGTAATTCTTCTTTTCATAGCATTCTTTTTTTTTATTACACGGGACATGACTTTCACATTTGTAACAGCGAAATGTGACATTTCCCGTCTGGCAAGTATGAAGTGTAATTCTAGATCATGTAAGAGGATAAAGAATAATCCAGGCTTTTTAGTTATATTGTTGATAATGGTTTATTCATCTGTATCTTTCAAGATGCCAGTAGGCTTGTTTATTAAGATGTAAAGCAGGGATCTCAAAACTACGGCCCTCCAGCTATTGCGGAACTACTTGTCACATGAGGCATTGTAAAACTCTGACATTCAAAGACCTGACTGGGCATGATGGGAATTGTAGTTCCTGAACAACTGGAGGGCCGTAGTTTGGAGACCCCTGATGTAAAGGATGCAGGGCTATTATGAGAGTACAATAGCTCACAGCAACTAGTCAGATGTTAAAGAGGAGTTTCCCTTAAAAACAAAAAAAATGTAAGTCAGAAGCTACAAATGCTGCAGCTGCTGACTTTTAATAAGCGGCCACTTACCTGTCCCAGGGTCCAGCAATGCGGGGAAACGAAGCCCCGCTCGTCCCCCCTCCTCTCAGCGGCTCCGGCATTGCAACCGTGGGCACCTGGCTGTGGCTTCACAGCCGGGCACCCACTGGGCATGTGCGAGCGCCGCCGCGCACCGTGATTGGCCGCGCAGTCACCTGGGACCTGTCATGTGTCCCAGATGACTGACAGGAGGGAGGGGGCGGAGCTGAGCCTTTCCTGCACCGAGGGGAAGTGACGTCAGGAGCCCAGGCACTGAAGGAGGCAGACTACGGGGGACCACCCAGCAACAGGCATTTAGAGGTGAGTTAAAAAAAATCAATTTTTTTTTCTTTTTTTAGGAATTTTAAGCATTTTTTTTTGCGTGTGTGTAGAACACCACTTTAATTATTCACTTATCTTACAGTATATCTATATTATTGTATAAGAATGCAGGTACACTTCATACAGCATGAGAACCTAGAGTATGGGGCCATAATCACAATGACTGGCACCAGAAGCATGTCTCCAAACCACCATATCACTCATTTTCAGCTTTATATGAATCACATTACAAGAAAATTAAGTTTAGGAGCTGCAGTTGACTCCTTTATGTCATTCAGCACCCAGTATAACCATTTTTAAAAAAGAAACCACATTGAGTCTAGTGATTTTTTTTTTTAAGTGTGACTGATTGCTAGACATGTGCATAATGGAAAAATGTGTTTCGTTTAGTTTCGGATAGATTCGTTATGTTACTCATTTATAAATTCTTTATTTTTTAACAAGGATAATAATACAACATTGCATGTGAATACAACTATACAACATCTCCTCTATTTATCACATTCTTCCTCCCATAGGAATTAATTACTATAACTATGTTGTATTATCTTTGATCTGCTTCATCAGTTATTCTCATTTCCATATAATTCCCTCTACAACGACTTTCTTACTTTCTACCCTTGTTCCCTTTTCCTCCCTCTTCTATCTGAAAAAAATAAATAAATAATTCTGTATAATCTGTCCCCTGCCCCCCCCCCCCCCCATCGCCATCTTCAGTCGTCCTGAATGAGCACCCCAGAATTATTTGGTACTGACCCATTCCGACGATTTTATTTAGGGATTTTGTTCCCTAGGGCGTCCAGACTTTCCAATATTTATCCTCCTGCTCTCTCAGCATCATAGTAAGGTTTTCCATTTGCTGGATTTCTGATATTCTACCAAGTCATTGTGATCTAGTTGGAGATGCACTATTTTTAAATAGATACTGGAATATCATTTAGTAAGAAAGCTACTGGATTTTCTCCAAGAGACACTTCCGTGATTTCCTTAATTCGTTATGTTACTAATTTCATTTCATTAAGGAATTTGTTTCGTTTGGTTTCGGAATTTGTTTTGTTTTCATAAAATTTTATTTTGTTTTCATTAAAATCTGTTTAATTTGTACATTTTCTAATGAATTTCAACTTTTCAGAACGATTAGAAGTCGGATCGGTCAAAAAACGATTGACCGATTTGAATTCTGTGTGAAGAAATAGCTGGTTGTTAAGCAGCGTTCCGGGAATACCGGCTGCCCGCATCTCTAACAACCATGAGTCATCATCTGTCAGCGGGCTTCCCCACTGACAGATGAATGTAACGATAAAGAAGGCAAAAAATTGCTGGAAATGTTAAAAAAAATGACATGCTGGAAATAAAATAAAAAAACTAGAGTGGGGCCCCCCAAAATCCATAACAAACCCTTATCGAAACATGTAGCCTTTGCAGGTCAGGAAGGGGGGGGTGAGCGAGTGACCCCCCCCTCCTGAACCAGTCCAGGCTACATGCCCTCACCATGGGGGGGGTGCTTTGGGGCAGGGGCCCCACCCCAAAGCAACTTGTTCCCATGTTGATGGTGACAAAGGCCTCTTCCCCCAACCCAGGCCCTATGGTTGTTGAGGTGCGAGGGATGACTTATCGGAATTCGTCAGCTCCCTTTAACAAGGGGGCCTCCTGATCCTGCCCCTTCCCCTATGAATGTACATAGTACCCCTACTCATACCCCTGCTGGAAATAAAATAAAAAAACTAGAGTGGGGCCCCCTAAAATCCATGTCAGACCCTTATCCAAGCAGGTAGCCTTGCAGGTGAGGAAGGGGGGGGGCAAGTGAGTGACCGCCCCTCCTGAACCTGAACCATTCCAGGCTACATGCCCTCAACTTGAGGGGGGGTGCTTTGGGGTAGGGGCCCCACCCCAAAGCACCTTGTCCCCATGTTGATGGTGACAAAAGCCTCTTCCCTCAACCCAGGCCTGGTGGTTGTTGGGGTGCGAGGGGTGACTTATCGGAATTTGGAAGCCCCCTTTAATAAGGGGGCCTCCAGATCCTGCCCCCCCCATATGAATGTACATAGTACCCCTACTCATTCACCAGCGTAGTGTGAAAAAAGACAGGAGGCAGTTTTGACAAGTCCTTTATTAAAACCAAAAAAATAAATTTCCTTCGAAGTGGATCCAATGTCAATCACAATAAATGCCAGCCACCAACCTAAAAAAATAAATAAAAAAAGAGCTCTGCACCCGATGAAGGCTCCTGCCATCTGAGAGCTCTGCCGCCTGACAGTTTCATAAATAACTAAGGGGCGAGGCCACCCAATGATGTCACCGGATGACCCCATCCCCTGTAACTTTGTCGATCCAGCATGCCTCTGGCTGTTAAGGATGTGGGAGCTGGCTTCCCGGCCCGCGCCTTAACAACCAGCTATGCTTCACACAAAATTTGAATCGGTCGATCTTTTTTCGACTGATCCAAAATGGAATTGTTTCAAAAATGTGTAATTCATTAGAAATGAATATATACGAAACATAACACATTTCAGCGTTCTCATTTTGATGTGTTTTTCTGATTTAATATTTTATATCACTCTGGATTGCACGATGCCCTCTCTTATACACTGAATGTATAATCTTTGTTATTGATCTTGTTCATTTTTCTTCATTTTTTTTTCTTTGATTTTGTGAAACATGGTGTCTTGTTTAATTGTAAACCATGAACAACCTCATTCAATAAAAAAGTACCTAAATAAAATAAATAAAGATGGTTGCTATGTGTGTCAAATGACACTATGATGATGATGACTGATGAAATCGTTTTTTTTTTTTTTTTATAAACAGCACAAGATAAATAATGGGTGTGCTGGGGACATGATTCATTAATTTATCTGACTGGTACTGTACATGATTGATTTCCATGGATGACTATACTTTAAAAATGTCTCTTTTGCATAAGCCTAATGCTGGTCATACACATAATACTATTGTATGATAGGATGATTTTTGGCAGTTCAAAGGGCAATTCAATCAATCAAAATTGTTTTCCCGGAAAAGGAGAAAACTAATTTTAACCAAAAGAATCTGTCCACTGTTGTGCTGAGTGAAAAATTGTGAGCAAAACAAACATCTGAAATGACATTTATCAATTTATTATTTATCATTACATTGGCATTGGCTATGCTAGTTTCAGTTGGCTCCAGGGGCGGACTGACCATTCGGGGACTCGGGCACTGCCTGAAGGCCCCATGCCACCAAGGGGCCCCATCAGGGTTGCCAGCCTTAATAAAACCAGGGACAGTATGTAAAAAAATGTGCTTTTTTTAAAAATCCCAAGATTATAGCTGCCCCACCTCTCCAATACCTTTTCAGTGTGTATATGTGTATACTATGTGTGTATATTGTGTGTCTGTGTGTATGTGTGTGTGTGTGTATACTGTGTGGCTCCATAATCTATTGCCTGGAGGCACCATAATCTCCTATTGCCTGGGGGCCCCATAATCTCCTATTGCCCGGGGCCCCATAATCTTCTCCTAGTGCCCGGGGGCCCCATGAGTTGTCAGTCCGCCCCTGGTTTGCTCCCTCGCTAACCAAATGCAGTCGCATTGATTAGGCATTGTTATTAAAGGTTATGTGTCTGCGCTGTCTTTAAGGAATAGTTGCAGGTCCATAAATAAAAACCCAACCATGCGTGAGGGTAATCGGCAGGGAAGATGGGAGAAGGAAAGGGAAGGGGAAAAGAATAGATGTGTGATACTCAGATGTTAATTCTAATGTTGATTGTAATGTTTGTGACTCTTGCAGGTGATGATGAAGAGGACTAAGCTGTATTTCACAAGGGCCCTGCACCGCATGCAAAAGGGCCCCGGTTACACCTACAAGGAGCTGCTGGTCTGGTTTTGCAACAATACTAATACTCATGGGCCAAAGCGTGTTGTTTCTGAAGGACCAAAGAAGAGGGTCATGTGGTTCATACTGACTCTGATTTTTGCAGGCCTCGTATTTTGGCAGTGGGGAGTTGTCATTCAAACATACCTGTCCTATGGTGTCAGTGTGTCTCTCTCTATTGGCTTCAACACCATGGTATTCCCTGCTGTAACTGTCTGCAATGTCAACCCCTTCAAGTGAGTAAAAACCATCACTTTTGAGTGAAAATGAAATACCACAAATAACAAGAAACTTATATTTATGAATGAGCCAGCTCATACCATGTTCATTTTACTGGAGATCTTAACTGAGTGCACACTATGTACCATATATACTCGAGTATAGGCTGATCTGAATATAAGCAGGCACCTAATTTTAACAAAATGAAGAAAAGAAAAATTGGTCTTGCGCTGGTGAAGGCGTTATTGTTGTGAAGTTGTAGTGCTATTCTAACCAATAAGACTGGAGAAAATGATCATGCGTGTCCCGCTGCCTAGACTGACCAGGGGTGGTCTGGAGAAAACTGTGTAGGAGAAGTGGATGGAAGGCGCATGATCAACCACTATATATTTATTGGTATTTTAATTCAATGTATGTATTCCACTATACATGAATAAACTGTATGAATTTGACACAAGCGGTTGATCACGCGCCTTCCATCCACTTCTCCTACCTAATTTTAACACAAAAAAACTGGGAAAACGTATTGATACAAGTATAAGCCTAGGGTGGGAAATGCAGCAGCTACTGGGTAAACAATGCCCATCTGCAGCCTTACTGTGCCAAATTGCAGCCTCACTGTGCCTACCTGTATCATCAGTGCCCATCTGCAACGTCACTGTGCCCATTTGCAGCCTCATTGTGCCCATCTGCAGCCCTACCTTTGATAACTAAAACAGCGGGTGTCTCCCTCTGTGTCATGCAGTCTGTTTGGTGGCCGTCTATTGTAACAAAGCCCTGCCTCCATCTTGTCTGTGATAGATTGAACACAGATACGGTTTCCCAGCATTGTATTAGTGTTCTGTCTATCATGGATGAGGAGGAGGCGGGTCTTTGTTACAATGGATGGCTTCACAGACTGCATGACAGCGGGAGACACCTGCTGTTTTAGTAATCACAGGTACAGCTGCAGATGGGCACCCTCACTTGAGTATAAGCCGAGGAGAGGGGGGTTTTCAGCCTAAAAAAATGTGCTGAAAAACTTGGCTTATACTTGAGTATATACGGTATATTCCGAAAGGACTTGTCATGTAGTCTTCTAGTAAATATTTTTTTTGACCCCTTGCAAGGAAAACAAATCCTCTGGGATTAAGAATGATCAAATATTAGGTGAATGAGGGTGCTTATTAGATGCAATTACCCACCTCTGTAAGCTTAAGAGCTAGGGGAAGGAAAGGGCTAGAGGATTAAGGGCTAGTTTGCTGCTTGTCGTAAGTTGTTGTAATCAATTGAATCAAGTGTAAGCCCTTGTACACACGGTCAGAAATGCAGACGGAAAAGGTCCAATCGGATTATATTGTCAGAAAATCTGACCGTATGTGGGCTCTATCGGACTTTTTCTGTCGGAATTTCAGACGGAAAAAATTTGAGGGCAGGGCCTCAAATTTTCCGACAACAAAATCCGATCTGACTTTTTCCAATCGTTTGTAGAGAATTCCGATCAGACAAAGTGCCACGCATGCTCAGATGAAATTACGAGACCAAAGCTATTGGCTACTAGTGATGGCCGAACGGTTCGCCCGGCGGTCGTTTCGCGGCGAATTTCCGACTTTCGCCGTCCGCGGGTTCGAACGCCTTTTTCCGTCGTTCGCCCCGGCGGACTTACGTGTTTAATGTATACAAGAACTTTAACCTTTCGTGACACGTTTATCATGTGTTACAGGACAACCAATTGAGACATGACAGCTCATGGACACTTGGACATTCCCCCTAACCTATAAATACACCCGATCCGGTGGCCATTTTACATTCTTTCTTCTGTCACTGTAGGGAAAGGATCCTGTGTGGAGTAGGGACAGAGAAAACGCTAGCTATTTGGTACACAAAAGTTCTTTTCAGGACTGGTATAGGTGTTAGGTCAGCAGCCTGAGTTTCTTTTGTCAGTTTAGATAAAGGGACAGAGCGCTGTATGCTGCTATTTTAGGGACAGCTCAGCCAGATTAGTCTTTCTTCATCATCATCATCATCATCATCATTAGCTGTTACTATCAGGTCCACAAAAGAGCTGTTCCAGCTAATCGTTCCAGCCTACTCTTTTTTGCCAATTTGTATAGGGACAGGCAGGAAGCAGTGTGTCAGGCAGTGAGGATAATTTTAAAGACTTGCTGTTACTATTAGTTCCACAAAGGTTCTTTTCAGGACTGGTATCAGTGGTACGGTAATAGGCTTGTACACGTATAATATTCTTTCTTCCAAATATAGAAAGAATATTATACTTGACTGCTGCCCTTCTGCTGCAGTCTGCTAATCATTCACAACTCACTTGTTCCACAAAGCTCTTTATCAGGACTGGTAACTTGGTCTGTCTAGGGTGCTACGGTACATAGGCTTGGGTGCGGTACAGTCTGCTGTTCTGTAAGGACCGCTATCGGTCCACAATACATAGGGTTGCCGTGCACTACTGCTGACCGCTGCCCTATACTGCAGCAGTCCTTCATTGGTATAGGGACTGACGTACAGTCTGCTAATCACTAACACACAACCTGCTTGGTCCACAAAAGTTCTTATAAGGACTGGTAACTTGGTATAGGGTGCTACGGTACATAGGCCTGAGTGCGTTACAGTCTGCTGTTCTGTAAGGACCGCTATCGGTCCACAATACATAGGGTTGCCGTGCACTACTGCTGACCGCTGCCCTATACTGCAGCAGTCCTTCAGCGGTATAGGGACTGACGCACAGTCTGCTAAACACTAACACACAACCTGCTTGGTCCACAAAAGTTTTTATAAGGACTGGTAACTTGGTATAGGGTGCTACGGTACATAGGCCTGAGTGCAGTACAGTCTGCTGTTCTGTAAGGACCGCTATCGGTCCACAATACATAGGGTTGCCGTGCACTACTGCTGACCGCTGCCCTATACTGCAGCAGTCCTTCATTGGTATAGGGACTGACGTACAGTCTGCTAATCACTAACACACAACCTGCTTGGTCCACAAAAGTTCTTATAAGGACTGGTAACTTGGTATAGGGTGCTACGGTACATAGGCCTGAGTGCGTTACAGTCTGCTGTTCTGTAAGGACCGCTATCGGTCCACAATACATAGGGTTGCCGTGCACTACTGCTGACCGCTGCCCTATACTGCAGCAGTCCTTCATTGGTATAGGGACTGACGTACAGTCTGCTAATCACTAACACACAACCTGCTTGTTCCACAAAAGTTCTTATAAGGACTGGTAACTTGGTATAGGGTGCTACGGTACATAGGCTTGAGTGCGGTACAGTCTGCTGTTCTGTAAGGACCGCTATCGGTCCACAATAGATAGGGTTGACGTGCACCACTGCTGACCGCTGCCCTATACTGCAGCAGTCCTTCAGCGGTATAGGGACTGACGTACAGTCTGCTAAACACTAATACACAACCTGCTTGGTCCACAAAAGTTCTTATAAGGACTGGTAACTTGGTATAGGGTGCTACGGTACATAGGCTTGAGTGCGGTACAGTCTGCTGTTCTGTAAGGACCGCTATCGGTCCACAATAGATAGGGTTGACGTGCACCACTGCTGACCGCTGCCCTATACTGCAGCAGTCCTTCAGCGGTATAGGGACTGACGCACAGTCTGCTAAACACTAACACACAACCTGCTTGGTCCACAAAAGTTTTTATAAGGACTGGTAACTTGGTATAGGGTGCTACGGTACATAGGCCTGAGTGCGTTACAGTCTGCTGTTCTGTAAGGACCGCTATCGGTCCACAATACATAGGGTTGCCGTGCACTACTGCTGACCGCTGCCCTATACTGCAGCAGTCCTTCATTGGTATAGGGACTGACGTACAGTCTGCTAATCACTAACACACAACCTGCTTGGTCCACAAAAGTTCTTATAAGGACTGGTAACTTGGTATAGGGTGCTACGGTACATAGGCCTGAGTGCGTTACAGTCTGCTGTTCTGTAAGGACCGCTATCGGTCCACAATACATAGGGTTGCCGTGCACTACTGCTGACCGCTGCCCTATACTGCAGCAGTCCTTCAGCGGTATAGGGACTGACGCACAGTCTGCTAAACACTAACACACAACCTGCTTGGTCCACAAAAGTTCTTATAAGGACTGGTAACTTGGTATAGGGTGCTACGGTACATAGGCCTGAGTGCAGTACAGTCTGCTGTTCTGTAAGGACCGCTATCGGTCCACAATACATAGGGTTGCCGTGCACTACTGCTGACCGCTGCCCTATACTGCAGCAGTCCTTCATTGGTATAGGGACTGACGTACAGTCTGCTAATCACTAACACACAACCTGCTTGTTCCACAAAAGTTCTTATAAGGACTGGTAACTTGGTATAGGGTGCTACGGTACATAGGCTTGAGTGCGGTACAGTCTGCTGTTCTGTAAGGACCGCTATCGGTCCACAATAGATAGGGTTGACGTGCACCACTGCTGACCGCTGCCCTATACTGCAGCAGTCCTTCAGCGGTATAGGGACTGACGTACAGTCTGCTAAACACTAATACACAACCTGCTTGGTCCACAAAAGTTCTTATAAGGACTGGTAACTTGGTATAGGGTGCTACGGTACATAGGCTTGAGTGCGGTACAGTCTGCTGTTCTGTAAGGACCGCTATCGGTCCACAATAGATAGGGTTGACGTGCACCACTGCTGACCGCTGCCCTATACTGCAGCAGTCCTTCAGCGGTATAGGGACTGACGCACAGT
Organism: Lithobates pipiens; assembly: GCF_037356315.1. Classification (NCBI taxonomy): domain Eukaryota; kingdom Metazoa; phylum Chordata; class Amphibia; order Anura; family Ranidae; genus Lithobates; species Lithobates pipiens. Next base: position 294,980,661 of record NW_027507784.1, on the reverse strand, counting down.
CTGCTAAACACTAACACACAACCTGCTTGGTCCACAAAAGTTTTTATAAGGACTGGTAACTTGGTATAGGGTGCTACGGTACATAGGCCTGAGTGCGTTACAGTCTGCTGTTCTGTAAGGACCGCTATCGGTCCACAATACATAGGGTTGCCGTGCACTACTGCTGACCGCTGCCCTATACTGCAGCAGTCCTTCATTGGTATAGGGACTGACGTACAGTCTGCTAATCACTAACACACAACCTGCTTGGTCCACAAAAGTTCTTATAAGGACTGGTAACTTGGTATAGGGTGCTACGGTACATAGGCCTGAGTGCGTTACAGTCTGCTGTTCTGTAAGGACCGCTATCGGTCCACAATACATAGGGTTGCCGTGCACTACTGCTGACCGCTGCCCTATACTGCAGCAGTCCTTCAGCGGTATAGGGACTGACGCACAGTCTGCTAAACACTAACACACAACCTGCTTGGTCCACAAAAGTTCTTATAAGGACTGGTAACTTGGTATAGGGTGCTACGGTACATAGGCTTGAGTGCGGTACAGTCTGCTGTTCTGTAAGGACCGCTATCGGTCCACAATAGATAGGGTTGACGTGCACCACTGCTGACCGCTGCCCTATACTGCAGCAGTCCTTCAGCGGTATAGGGACTGACGTACAGTCTGCTAAACACTAATACACAACCTGCTTGGTCCACAAAAGTTCTTATAAGGACTGGTAACTTGGTATAGGGTGCTACGGTACATAGGCTTGAGTGCGGTACAGTCTGCTGTTCTGTAAGGACCGCTATAGGTCCACAATAGATAGGGTTGACGTGCACCACTGCTGACCGCTCACCTATACTGCAGCAGTCCTTCAGCGGTATAGGGACTAAGAGTTTTGTCACAGGGTCATTTAAAAAATGACATGCAGAGGAAGAGGCAGGCCCTTCCGCAGGGGTGGTAGGGGTAGGGCAGGAGCAACAGGCTTGAGCCAAAGTGGGAAGTTGCAGAAGGTGCGTTCAATTACTTTAAAGGATGCACCAGACTTGGTTGAGTGGCTCGCTCAGCCTTACTCTTCTGCACCCTCCTCATCCTCTCGATCTGCACCCTCTTCTTCACTCTCTGCTATGTGCACCCCCAAAGACACTACCACCAACAACACGACCACCACCACCACCACCACATACCTTCCGCTTGAGTCACTGGAATTATTTTCCGATCCATATCAAGAGGACATTTCTGATGCGCAGCCACTCTTGGTATTGGATCAGGAAGAGGAGGTAGCAACAAGCGCTACTCAGCAGTCTGACGCCAGTACCCAGATCAGCCCAAGGAGGAGGTTGGTCCCCGGTGTTGCTGCCTACTCTACTTATAGCGGTGGGGAAGGTGACGTTGATGATGACGTGTCTAGTGATGTCACGTGGGTGCCCACAAGAGAGGAAGAGGAGGGGAGTTCAGAGGGAGATATGGACCAGCAGATAGGGAGGAGAAGCAGCAATGACTTACATTGCACAGCAGGGACAAAGCAGACTGCAAATGTATCAGGAGCGAGTCATCGACCATGTACGGTCACATCTGGCGCTCCCAGGACACCGGCACATGGCTCCGCAGTGTGGGCTTTTTTTAACGTGTCCGCTGCTGACAATAGCGTTGCCATCTGCAATCTTTGCAGTCAACGCGTTAGTCGCGGTAAGCCCAATACTCACCTAGGGACGACCGCCTTAAGAAGGCACATGAGCAGCCATCACCGAGCCCAGTGGGAGCAACGGAACACACAAAGCCACACTGCAGGCTCTCACCGTCCAGCCTCGTCTTCTACTTCTCCTTCTCCTCTCTCCTCACAATTGTCCTCCACTCCACCTTCCATCACGCCAAGCTCACATTTTTCTGCAAAAAGGCAGGCTTCCGTGGGCCTAATGTTTGAGCGTAAAAAAATGATGACGCCGGATAACCCTCTTGCCCAACGGTTGGCGGCTGGCTTGTCAGAACTCATAGCCCGCCAACTACTGCCATATAAACTGGTGGACTCGGAGGCCTTTCGCAAATTTGTGGCCATTGGAACACCACAATGGAAGGTCCCAGGAAGGAAGTATTTCTCAGAGAAGGGCATCCCAGAGCTATATGGCCATGTTCAGCGGCAAGTGAATGTATCTCTGGCACACAGTGTCGGTGCCAAGATACATCTGACCACAGACACGTGGTCTAGCAAACACGGGCAGGGAAGGTATATCAGTTTTACTGCCCACTGGGTGAACCTTCTGACGGCCGTCAAGCATGTAACCCGTGGCACCCGTGTAGATTTGGTTTTACCGCCACGGATTGCATGCAGGCCTGACTCTTCTTCTCCTCCTCCTACTCCATCCTCCTCCCTCTCCTCCTCAGCTGCCTCCTCCTTTTCCGCTGCTAGCGTCTCTTCCACTGCACCGCCCAAGCTCCCCAGAACCTATTCCACATGCCAGGTGAGACGTTGCCATGCCGTGCTGCGTCTGTTGTGCCTGGAAGCAAAGAGCCACACTGGCCCGGCACTCCTTTCAGCTTTGCGTTCACAGGCAGATGAGTGGCTAACACCGCTCAATTTGACAGTTGGTAAAGTGGTGTGTGACAACGGTGCCAATCTGCTTAGCGCATTGAAACAGGGCAAAATCACGCACGTGCCGTGCATGGCACACGTCTTAAACTTGGTCGTGCAGCGATTCCTTGTCAAATACCCTGGGGTCCAGGACATCTTGCGGCAGGCAAGGAAAATCTCGGCCCATTTCAGAAGATCTTACACGGCCATGGCTCGCCTTGCTGACATTCAGCGGCGACACCATCTGCCGGTCAGACGTCTTATTTGCGATTGCCCGACGCGATGGAACTCAACCTTCTATATGCTTGATAGGCTGCTCCAGCAGAAACGTGCAGTTAACGTCTACCTGTATGAACTCTGCGAAAGAAACGGTTCTGGGGAGCTGGGTTTTTTTTCACCGCGCCAGTGGCTGCTCATGCGCGACACATGCAGACTTCTGCGGCCATTTGAGGAGATCACCAAACTGGTCAGTCGCAGCCATGGCGCCATCAGTGACATGGTACCTTATGCCTTCTTTCTGGAGCGTGCATTGCGTCGTGTCATTGATCAGGCTGTGGAGGAGCAGGAGCGGGAAGATGAGGAAGTCGCAATGCTGGATGAATTCCCAGGGGGGGCTACTCTATCTGAGACAAGTCAACAACAGGAGTCTGATGAGGAGTCAGAGGAGGATGGTGCCGGGGCGGATGAGCAGGAGCAAGAAGAGCATGCTTTAAACCTTTCTGGGATCCCTGTTGTGCGAGGATGGGGAGAGGAGAATGAAGAGGACGACATTATCCTGGATGATGAGCAGGAGCCAGGCCACCACACCGCTTCCACTTTAGTGCAAATGGGGGCCTTCATGCTCCAGTGTTTTAATAGGGACCCCCGTATAAAAAGCATGAGGGTCAAGGACCAGTACTGGGTGGCAACGTACTTAGACCCCCGGTACAAACACAAAATGGCGGAAATGTTACCGCCGTCGCAGAGGGCTGTCAGAATGCAGCACTTCCAGGCCTTGCTTCGAGAAATGCTGCATTCTGCTTTTGCGTGCGCTGGCAGAGGAGCAATTCCCACTCCCAGAGAAGGATTTGCGGGTACCAATCCAACAGCGCCTGCAAGAAGAGGCCGGTTTGAAGATGTGTTGGTGACTTCGGATATGAGGTCATTCTTTCAGCCGACCCATCGACAGGTGTCATCCGGATCCAGCATCAGGGAACGCCTAGACCGTCAGGTGTCCGACTACATTGGGTTAACGGCCGATGTGGACGCTCTGAGGAGTGATGAACCCCTAGACTACTGGGTGGGCAGGCTTGACCTCTGGCCAGAGCTTGCCCAATTTGCAATCGAACTGTTGGCTTGCCCCTCATCCAGTGTCCTGTCCGAAAGGACGTTCAGCGCAGCAGGGGGGATTGTGACCGATAAGCGTACTCGCCTAGCTCACCACAGTGTTAACTACCTCACATTTCTAAAAATGAATGAGGCATGGATCTCGGAGGAATTCAACACATGTGATCAGTAGACCATGTATATGTCTATAAACAATTTTTGGAATCAAGCACACAGACCTTCTTAATTCATTTGGCTCACTTCCCTGACCCAAAAAAGCACACCGTACTATATGCCCCTACCCTCCTCTTTGAAGAGGTTGAGCGGTGTCATATTTCTACTGGGGCTGCTTATTATGAGGGGTTCCCACCATCCCTGTGCTGTGCTGACTTCCTCCTGGGTGTTCTTATTATGAGGGGCTCCCACCATCCCTGTGCTGTGCTGACTTCCTCCTGGGGGTTCTTATTATGAGGGGATCACACCATCCCTGTGCTGTGCTGACTTCCTCCTGGGGCTGCTTACGGTGCTGCTGTCAGCGCTGTATGTCACGGAGCTGCTGTCAGCGCTGTATGTCACGGAGCTGCTGTCAGCGCTGTATGTCACGGAGCTGCTGTCAGCGCTGTATGTCACGGAGCTGCTGTCAGCGCTGTATGTCACGGAGCTGCTGTCAGCGCTGTATGTCACGGAGCTGCTGTCAGCGCTGTATGTCACGGAGCTGCTGTCAGCGCTGTATGTCACGGAGCTGCTGTCAGCGCTGTATGTCACGGAGCTGCTGTCAGCGCTGTATGTCACGGAGCTGCTGTCAGCGCTGTATGTCACGGTGCTGCTGTCAGCGCTGTATGTCACGGAGCTGCTGTCAGCGCTGTATGTCACGGAGCTGCTGTCAGTGCTGTATGTCACGGAGCTGCTGTCAGCGCTGTATGTCACGGAGCTGCTGTCAGCGCTGTATGTCACGGAGCTGCTGTCAGCGCTGTATGTCACGGTGCTGCTGTCAGCGCTGTATGTCACGGAGCTGCTGTCAGCGCTGTATGTCACGGAGCTGCTGTCAGCGCTGTATGTCACGGAGCTGCTGTCAGCGCTGTATGTCACGGAGCTGCTGTCAGCGCTGTATGTCACGGAGCTGCTGTCAGCGCTGTATGTCACGGTGCTGATGTCAGTGCTCTGTATTACGGTGCTGCTGTCAGTGCTCTGTATCTCCTGCACCCTCTTGTTTGCCTACCCTGGTCCCTGACCTTCCCTCTCCTCCATTGCCTTCATTAGCTCCATAGTCCTGAATTGTCAGAACAATTTCCCAAATAAAAAAAAAATGCTTGTAGTTATCGATCCCAAATTCACCTCATACATGTATTATGCTATTGTCCAGGTGGTGGGACTACGTGCTACCCCCTAATAATTACCCCGTGGCCGCAAATTCGACCTAAAGGTTTGCGAAATTCGCCTCCCATTGAAGTCAATGGAGCCCGCGGCGAACGGTCGTTTTCGCGAACGTTTGTGTCCGTTCGCGTTTCGCGTTCGCGAAACGTCCCGTCGGAAGTTCGTCCATCACTATTGGCTACTAGCCGCAACGTAGTTCCGTTGCAATGAACATCATCAACTGTCCGACCGAGTGTATGCAACACCAGTTTCAGACAAAATCCGTCTGAAAATATCGGACGAATTTTGTTGTCAGAATGTCTGACCGTGTGTACAAAGGCTAAGACTTATGACATCATCAAATTAGGAAGAAAATTAATACAAAATTAAAAAATAATAAAATATAAATAATAATAAAAATAAAAATATACAGTATACAGTCCATCCGGAAAGTATTCCCAGCGCTTTACTTTTTCCACATTTTGTTATGTTACAGCCTTATTCCAAAAGGGATTACATGTATTATTTTTCTCAAAATTCTACAAACAATACCTCATAACATGACTAAAGTTTGACATCTTTGCAATTTTATTAAAAAATTTTTTTTTAAATAATCACATGTACATAAGTATTCTCACCCTCTGCTCAATACTTTGTTGAAGCACCTTTGGCACCAATTACAGCCTCAAGTCTTTTTGAGTATGATGCTACAAGCTTGGCACACCTATTTTTGGGCAGTTTCTCCCATTCTTCTTTGCAGGATCTCTCAAGCTCAATCAGGTTGGATGGGGAGCGTTTCATAGTTAGTAAGGTTGAATAAAGACACCAGTCCATCCAGTTCAACCTGAGTGAGTATCCCTGTCCCTGTACATTACACACTCACATTGGTCCCTACCCGTTGGTGCACAGCCATTTTCAAATCTCTCCAGTGATGTTCAATTGGGTTCAAGTCTGGGCTCTGGCTGGGCCATTAATAGACATTCACAGAGTTGTCCTGTAGTCACTCCTTTGTTATCTTGGCTGTGTGCTTAGGGTCATTGTCTTGTTGGAAGATGAACCTTTGCCCAGTCTGAGGTTCAAGAGCGCTCTGGAGCAGGTTTACATCAATGATATCTCTGTACATTGCTGCATTCATCTTTCCCTCAATCCTGGCTAATTTCTGTCAGACCGAGACAAAAATACAGTTAAATCACACTTGTTTAATAATAAAAGTAAAAAGAACAAACGTAGTCAAAACATAGCCAAAGTTCAGTAATCGGAATGGATCGTCAGCCAAGCCAGGAGTAAGGGATCAAAGTAGTGGAACAGCAAGCAGGATCTGTAGCCTGAAAGGATGTCAGCAAAGCCAGTCTTTAAAACAGGAACACAGGAGATTGTTTCTTGTGATGTGACCAAGGCGAAGGCAGATCTCCTCTGGACTGGATGGCTTAAGGAGGTAGGACTGACGAGCAGGATCAATTTCAGCTGGGTAACTGTGGAGAGAGATGGGAGCTGGCAATTGGCCAATGGTTGAGCAGCCAGCTCAGAGAAGGAAGGACTGAGCCCAGCCCTGACAGTTTCCCAGTTCCTACTGCTGAAAAACATCCCAAAGCATGATGCTGCCACCTCCATGCTTCACTGTAGGCATGGTATTGGCCTGGTGAAGAGCAGTGCCTGGTTTCCTTTACACATGACTGAACAAGAAACTATATAAGAGCGGTCTCAGAGGACCACAGCCGCGCTGAATGGTATGTGTAAGCAACCCAGACAATAAGCTATCGAAAGAAGGTGTCACCGCCCCTATGTCTCACAGACCCAAAGGAGTGTGAGATGTAACAAAAAGAAAATTAGGAAAGGAAGGGAGAGGCCCAGGCGCTACCTGTCATAGCTAAATTAAATATGTATATAAACCCTATGTGTGTGAGCAAAGTAGTGCCTCCAGCACCAGGGAGAGAAAGGAAGAGAAAATTCCAGGTAAGTAGTAGTTATCACCACACACAGGAAATCACAGTAAAAGATCTTATAGAGAATATCTCTTATAGAGTTATATCCAGAGCGGGCTGCACAAAGGTACTAGGGACAGGTGACTCTCACGAAAAAAACAATTTGTGTCCAAATTGTACATAAATGTATAACCGGTGAATAAATAAATATAAAAATTCCAGAAAGTATAAATTTTTGACAGTACTGACTAAGCGGTTGTATAAGTACAGTCTAAGTACCACTATAAGAGGTCATGGATATAAATAGGTACCAGAATGTGTCTGTGCTCAATATACCATAAGTGCCATAGATATATATAAGAACTGTGCAAATAAATTATATATGTGCAAACAATTATGTATCTGTACCACAGATATAAACATGTACAACAAATAATATATGTTATGTGCAAAAATAGCAATCGGTGTGCACTGTTGTGCAAAAAATGCAAAAAATTGTGCAAAAAAATGTGCTAAAAATGTGCAGAGAAAGTGCAGCGGTTATGCCGAGTACATAATTTAGTCAAAGGATCGTCCTACACGGACAATGGATACAGTCCTTTTGAAAAACAAAAAACAAAAGGCAAAAAACAAAAAACCTAAACCCAAAAAAGACCAAAAAAGAGAGCCAGAAAATATATATTATTATATGGGACCTGGAACGAATCCAGGAACAGAGATAAAAATTAAAATGAAAATAAAAATAGAGAAATAAATAAATAAATACAAGTCCACATAAAGTTTCAAAATCTTCCAGTGGTTGCAGGTAAAGGTGACTGGTGCTCAAACATGAAAGAATTTAGGTGACTTCCGTGCTCGCCCCCTCAGGTCCCCACTCACCAAAACTCTATGCCCACACGGGGCGATCAGGCCTTCAATATTGCACGATGCAGGATCTGGTTGTTCCACGAGTAGGCACGTCCGAAGGGGGCACATCCAGCGAAAAACCCACTTTCCAGCTATATCACCTTCCTTGGTATGTGGACTAATTTATACTCAGTAAGTAGTGCTGTGCCAGGGGATCCTCAGAAAAATAAAAAGGGTCTCATCGAGAAGTGTCTTCAGACTTTCAAAAAAAGGATTTTGCAAAAATACGCTCAAAAAAAGGCATTTCTGCCTCTCTTGAGCCCGCACATGATCAAACTGTTCAACGCCTTTCTCCAACAATCCCCGGTCCTGACCGAGATGCTGGGTTCGTTTATCTCCCTTATCCCTAAACCGGATAAAGATCCAACCTCCTGCGCCAGCTATAGGCCCATAGCCCGGCTGAACGCGGATCTGAAAATTTTCACAAAAATTTTAGCGAACCGCTTAAACGCAATGGTCCCCTCCTTAGTACATAAGGATCAAGTGGGCTTTGTCCCTCTGAGACAGGCAGGAGACAATACCAGGAAAATTATTGATCTTGTTGATGTTGCTAACAGGGAAAACCTAGCACCTCTGGTCCTGAGCTTAGACACGGAAAAGGCGTTTGACCACCTGAGCTGGCCCTTTATGATGGCTACATTACATCATATGGGCTTCCGGGGACCATTCCTGCGCGCGGTGCAGCACTTATACACCACCCCCTCCTCAAAGGTTAAAACCCCCTTTGCCACTTCTTCGACTTTCTCCATTGTCAATGGCACTCACCAGGGCTGTCCGCTTTCCCCTCTGCTGTTTGCACTGTGTGTAGAACCCCTGGCGGCTGCCATTAGGGGCAACCTGGATGTTCAGGGGATCCCGGTCAGGGGCAGGGAATTTAAAATATTGTTGTTCGCTGACGACATCATCCTTACCCTGACCCAGCCTAGGATTTCACTGCCCAACCTCCACACTGAACTGGACCGCTATGGAGCACTTTCGGGATACAAAATCAATGCGTCTAAATCGGTAGCCCTTCCGATTAATATGGCGACGGTCGAGACAGCTCACCTGCGGTCCACGTTCCCCTATAAGTGGGAGAGTCCCTCCCTTAAATACTTGTGGGTCTTTATTACACCGTCGTTCCACACTCTATATCGGGCCAACTTCCCCCCCCCCCTCTATCGGGCGATTAGGGAACTTGTCCACAAGTGGAAAGCGCACCACATATCGCTTCTGGGGCAGATTGCGTCCATTAAAATGGTGATCCTCCCTAAGCTCCTATACCTATTTCAGACATTGCCTATCCCGGTCCCATACGCCCACTTATGCACACTTCAGAGGGACATGTTGAAGTTTGTATGGAATTTTAGGAAACACCTGGTGCCCGGTTCCGTCGTGACTGTCCTGCGCTTGGATGGCAGATTGGCATTCCCTGACCAGCCCAGTTACGGGCAATAGTCTCATGGTTCCCACAGCGGTCCTATAATAAGTGGTCAGAGATCGACAAAATTTGGCTAGCTCCGGTACACCCGAACAGTTTCCTATGGGGCGCGAAAGTAGACGTAGACCCGGCCGTTTACTGGGGCCGATGGCTCAGCTCCGCCAGCTTTGGCGGAAGCTGTCTCGTGAATGCAGACTCCATTCAGAGTTTTCCCTGATGACCTCCTTTCTCTGCAACCCTAAGCTGCCGACTAGCCTGACTCACCAGATGTCTTGGCCCTGGGCTTCACGGAGTTTGTTCCATTTGGGACACTTGGTGGACCCCAGGACGAGGAAGCTTTTGACTTTTTCAGAGCTCCAGGCCAAGCACGACCTCCCCCGACAGACATTCTATGGCTACTTACAAATCAGACATTTTGCACAAACGATAGCCCCGCGCCTTCAGTTCTCTCCGCCCTCCCCATTTGAACAGATCATACTTGATGGATGGAATCGCAGGGGACTGATCTCCGATATATACCGGATCCTTAATGCACACCACTTCCAAACGAAAGGTAAACATGCATACATGAAGCGCAGGGAGAGGGAGCTGGGTGAGGAGCTTCCACTGGAGGCTTGGCAGGGGGTGTGGAGACAAGCAGAGACAAGCAGAGGGTGTGGAGACAAGCAGCTAAATCCTCTCTATGTACCTCTATGTCCTCTCTATGTACCCTATACAAAGAGAACTCTTACAAAATTCTCCTCTTTTGGTACCAGACCCCAGCCATAATCCACAAAATATATCCTTCCACCTCTGACCACTGCTGGCGTTGTCTGAAGGAGCGGGGCTCCCTGTTTCACATTTACTGGACCTTTTAAATTATTGTTAGTACTTTGAATTTTATTCGTTGGGTGAGTGGAAGCCAGTGGAGGGATTGGCAGAGAGGGGTGAAGGACACTGAATAGTTGCTAAGGTGGATGAGTCTTGCAGTGACATTCATTATGGACTGCAGGGGTGATAGTCTATGTAAAGCTAATCCAATGAATAGTGAGTTGCAGTAGTCGAGGCGAGAGATGACCAGGGAGTGAATTAGAAGCTTGGTGGTGTCATTAGTTAAAAAGGGGCGTATTCTGGAAATGTGTCATGGCAAAGGCTGTGAATACTTATGTACATGTGTTTTTTTTTTTTCGTTTTTATTTTGAATAAATTTGCAAAGATTTCAAACTCCTTTCACGCTGTCATTATAGGGTATTGATTGTAGAATTTTGAGGAAAACAATTAATTTAATCCATTTTGAAATAAGGCTGTAACATAACAAAATGTGGAAAAAGTGAATACTTTCCAGATGCACTGTATAAAAGGACAAATTCACTTTTCGTGAACTTGTCCTTTAAGAAATCTTGCCACCCCCTGCATGTTCCAGCAATCTTCACTGCGAGGGCCTGTCCAGTGCCCAACAGCCCTACTTCTGAAAATGTCCTTTTCTTGACACACATGCCATTCATTCCACTAGTGTATTCCAGCTGCCCATACTTTTGTATAGTCAGTTGATGAAAAAATCTAAGCATACAGATAAAAGGACAAAAAACAATGCTCATCCATCAAAACATGGTTGAGAAATCCAAATAAAAGAATACATTTTTATAGGAGAGTTCATATAAACAATCTTTCAATGATCTTTTGTATTATTGCCATACAGGTAACAACACAACTGATCAACGATAGAACTGCAAAAACAGAGCACACTAAGAATAAATGGCCCTAGTTTTCCTGGAATTCTATTAAATTCAACTTTTAGCAGCAGGAACTGGGAGACTAGTCAAGATTGAGGGAAAGATGAATGCAGCAATGTCATCCTTGTTGAAAACCTGCTCCAGAGCACTCTGGACCTCAGACTGGGGTGAAGGTCCATCTTCCAACAGGACAACGACCCTAAGCACACAGCCAAGATAACAAAGAAGTGGTTACAGACAACTCTGTGAATGTCCTTGATTGGCCCAGCCAGAGCCCAGACTTGAGACCAGCAATGTCCATAAAGACATGGATGAGCGAGTTTGGGAGGGAAAAACTTGATTGGCCTGCACAGACCTCAACCTGATAGAACACCTTTGGGGTGAATTTGAGTGGAGACTGCAAGCCAGGCCTTCTCTTCCATCATTAGTGCCTGACCTCGCAATTGCGCTTCTGGAAGAATGGTCAAACATTCCCATAGACACACTCCTAAACCTTGTGGAAGCCTTCCCAGAAGAGTTAAAGCTGTTATAGCTGCAAAGGGTGGGCCAACCCAATATTGAACCCTACGGACGAAGACTGGGGTGCCATTAAAGTTCATGCGCATGTAAAGGCAGTCCCAATACTTTTGGCAATATAGTGTTTCTGGCGATTTGGGAGCATGAGTTGAATCCTTTTGGGTGACAAACTTCACGCGATGCGGTTTGCCGTGATTTTCCCTACCATGCACGGAAAAACTGCACTGTGTTTGGGATGCCATGAAAAAGGAATGGCCTCCGAGTACGAGGGTCATGTTTTGCCACAATTGTAGTGCAATTTGGAATCACGGGCAGAATCATGGCTATTCTGACCGTGATCCCAAATCGCCGGATGTGAACGGGGCCTTAAACAAGAGATTACTGTGATTGACTATCACAGTGATCAGATGATGTCACCTGGTGCTGCCAGCTCCTGTTACAAGACCAGAAGCAGTCATCTTCATACTGAGTGTGTTCGATCAACTGCACCGCCTGCAAAACACACACAAAAATGTAGCCCAGTGGAAGAAGACCCACTTCAATGAATCCTCATCAGGGTTTACATACAGTGCCTTCAAAAAGTACTCATAACCCATGAAATTTTCCACACTTTGTCATGTTACAACCAAAACAGCAAATGTATTTTACTGGGGTTTTATGTGATAGACCAACACAAAGTGGCACATAATTGTGAAGGAAAATAATAAATGGTTTTCAAAATTTTTTAATAAATATCTGAAAAGTGTGGTGTGCATTTGTATTCAACCTCCTTTACTCTGATACCCCTAACTAAAATCGAGTGGAACCAATTGCCTTCAGAAGACACCTAATTATTAAATAGAGTCCACCTATGTGCAATTTAATCTCAGTATAAATACAGCTGTTTTGTGAAGCCCTCACAGGTTTGTTAGAGAACCTTAGTGAACAATCACCATAACAAAGGCCAAGGAACTCACCAGACAGGTCAGGGATAAAGTTGTGGAGAAGTTTAAAGCAGGGTTAGGTTATAAAAAATATCCCAAGCTTCGAACATCTCACAGAGCACTGTTCAATCCATCATCTGAAAGTGGAAAGAGTATGGCACAACTGCAAACCTACCAAGACATCACCATCCACCTAAACTGATAGGCCGGGCAAAGAGAGCATTCATCAGAGGAGCAGCTAAGAGTCCCATGGTAACTCTGGAGGAGTTGCAGAGATCCACAGCTCAGGAGGGTGAATCTGTCCACAGGACAACTATTAGTTGTGCGCTCCACAAATCTGGCCTTTATGAAGAGTGGCAAGAAAAAAGCCATTGTTAAAAGAAAGTCATAGTCCTGTTTGCTGTGTCCCCCACATGGCTTCTTGCAAACTGAAAACATGTGAAAGAAGGTGCTCTGGTCAGATGAGACCAAAATTGAACTTTTTGGCCTAAAATCAAAACGCTATATGTGGCAGAAAACTAACACTGCACATCACCCTGAACACACTACCCTCACTGTGAAACATGGTGGTGGCAGCATCATGTTGTGGGGATGCTTTCCTGTCCAGGGGGACATGGAAGCTGGTCAGAGTTAATGGGAAGATGGATGGAGCCAAACACAGGGCAATCTTAGAAGAAAACCTGTTAGAGTCTGCAAAACACTTGAGACTGGGGTGGAGGTTCAACAACTCTAAATGTACAACCAGAGCTACAATAGAATGGTTTAGATTAAAACATATTCATGTGTTAGACTGGCCCAGTCAAAGTCCAGACTTAAATCCAATTGAGAATCTGTGGCAAGACTTGAAGTTTGCTGTTTACAGACACTCCCCATCTAATCTGACAGAGCTTGAGCTATTTTGCAAAGAGGAATGGGCAACAATGTCAATGTGTAGATGTACAAAGCTGGTAGAGACATCCCCAAAAAGACTTGCAGCTGTAATTGCAGCGAAAGGTGGTTCTACAAAGTATTGACTCAGGGGGGCTGAATACAAATGCATGCCACAATTTTCACATATTTGTAAAATATTTTGAAAACCATTTTTCATTTTCCTTCCACTTCACAATTATGTTCCACTTTGTGTTGGTCTATCACATCCTTTCTCAAACTTTTGACCATAGCGGAACCCTTGAAAGAACTTTCTGGTCTCAAGGAACCCCTGCTAAAAATCCCTATGTCTACAACTCATGATACATTAGTGTGATGGTCAGTGGGGAGAATGCTTGTTACACTTGTGGTCACTGGGAAGAATTACCTTCTTATAGAATGCTAACAAGATTGATGGTGTCAATGGAAAGTTATCAGAGAGGTAGAAATTGCTCAATGCTCAAGAAACCCCTAGCAACCTCTAGACTAGAGGAACCCTTGGCTTTCATGGAACTCTGGTTGAGAAACCCTGATCTATCATATAAAATCCCAATAAAATACATTTAAAATCTGGTTTTAGACTGACAAAATTTGGAAAATGGTAAGGGGTATGAATACTTGTTCAAGGCACTGTACACTTTAGGGCACACTAATTTGTTGTCCTTATTTATGCATATTCATTTCAGGGTGATGTACGTAGTGCACAATGAAAAACCTGACAGAGGCTCTTTCTGCTCAATACCAAACTAAAAAAAAAAATTTTTTTGATGGAGTTCTACTTTCATGTCACATGGCATCATATACAAATTGAATATGTTATTGTGTATTTGCATTACAGGTATTCCCGTGTTAAGCATCTCCTACATGATTTGGATGAACTGGTTGACACTGCATTGGATCGCATCCAGTTTTCAAGTCAGTACAGCTCTGGTATACCAGCTCCCAACAACACAAACCAGAATGTGACCCTTGACCCTAGTCTGTGGAACTACATGCCTCTAGTTGTCATTGATGAACAGGATCCCAACAACCCAATTGTCTACAACATCTTTGACAGCAGCACAGATTATTCCCAGGTCAATAATGCCACCAAAGGCAATGAGACCTATGCAGAGAGATACAAAGTAGCCATAGAACTGGTAAGAATCATTATTTAACCAAATTTATATTTCTCATTTAACTCCATGAAAACAGCTAAATATATGAATTAAATACACATCTGGGGTGTGTTTTAACTGTCAAAGAATTTATATTCCTGGTCATCCGGTTCTTTGTCTTATATAGCTCTGACCTAATTTTTCTCTGCTGTAATTCAGCCAACACTTAAAGGTCTTGTCCCTCCCCCAGCCTGGAACTGGTCAGTAAAAGGAGGAGTAGCACACTAATTAACTTATCTTCTGTCACTCTGCTCTCTCTACTCCTATCAGCAGGCTTCTTGCACTGCAGCACACCTGACTGGCTGCTTGTGCTGCTTCTCCCACCCCCACCTCTGAGCTCTGCAGTACAAGTCATACAGTAAAATGCTGACAACAAATCAAATTCAGGTAATCTCACTACTTACATTTAAAGTATTACTAAACCCAGGACCCTGCATTCACTATATATCGGATCTCCCACAGTACACAGAACATGGAAATGCAATAGTTTTAGTAAACATATACTGCTAAATATCTTTTCTTATCAGCAGTACGTAGTCTTGTGACTTCAGTGTCTGCTTAACGCTTGTAGGATGAGTTTTCATTCTCCCATGATTGTTCTATGAGGATGCAGGACCTCTGACCCTCTCTCTGCACAGAGCTGATTGGCCCTGTGCTGATCACATGCACTCTCCCAAGAAAAAAAAAAGAAACTCTCTAGCAATGCACATCAATCTGAGCATGTGTGGGTTGTCCCATGGCCTTTGTTATATCAGGAGATGGTTTGGGGACTTTGGAAGAAGGGCAGGATCAGAGGAGACACGATCAAAAAGCCTTTTTATACAAATCAGAGGATTAACCCCTTAGGTTCCACAGTAAGTATCACACATGCTTTGGTGCATATACAGACTGATTTTACTGTTGTGGGTTTAGTACCACTTTAAAAAATACATTTAATGTGTCTAGTAATGATTACATGAGTGTAGGAAATGAAACTAAAACAAAACCTAAATACTCTCTATGGCTACAGCATCACTGTGATGCTTCAGCTGTCCCCCATCAGCTTTAAGTCCAAGAACTGAATGATAACGTGACTGCTGATCACTCAGTTCTCAATCTCTTCTGCACAGAGAGTGGTGACTGTCAGTCACCGCTTTCTGTTCTGCCCCTCCCGAGATCACTGGGGCTCAGGGCTGGGGAGGAGATGGGAGCAGCTGGCTCAGGCTCTGACGGACGCTGAGAGGCTGGGGCAGCTGTTGGTCAGCCATCTGGGTAGATCCCGACATTATTGTTGGGATACATCCAGAGAATGGAGAAGCTTTGTGACATCAGCGGATTTTAGCTCACTGATGGCTGATTCTGGGTTAAAGGAGAGCAAGTACGTGCTCTCCTGTGACCCACATGAGAAGTATGAACAAACACGCTTTGACCATACTTCTCTAATGGCTTGTACAAACGGTTCTTACATTCCAACCACAAAATCCGTCAGATTTTTTCAGATGGATTTTGTCCGAAACTGGCGTTGCATACACACGGTCGGACAAAGTTGACGGAAAATCAGTTCGTTTGGAACGTGGTGACGTTCATTGCGTATTGACGGGACTACGTAGAGACTAGTAACCAATAGCATTGGTCTCGTAATTTGATCTCAGCCTGCGTGGCACTTTGTCCGTCGGAATTCTTTGTCGAAAAATTTTAGATCCTGCTCTCAAATTTTTTCTGTCGGAATTTCCGATGGAAAAAGTCCGATAGAGCCCACACACGATCGGATTTTCCGATAAAATATAATCCGATCGGACCTTTTGCATCAGAATTTCCGACCGTGTGTACAGGGCATAAGGCTCTACATTTGTCAGTATGTGAGCTTGGGATACACTTTACTTTTCAGTAGACATCAGAACACTGGTCACGTTGGTCACATACAGTAGTCTGTCCATTTTGAGCTCATACTGACCTTGTAATTAGGAGCATTAAGACCCTTTTCAGATGACAGCTTTACGTATTAAGTTAACTTTTTAGACTAACTTTCATGTCCTACCCATATTTAGGGAGTAGCATGTACAGCATGGTAACATACAGCATCTCCAAAACTCAAATTGCCCTTTTCACCTAAATCACAAGGTGCATCTTCCTGCTGGAATCTGCTAAATTCTTTGCATCTTTGAACTTAGCCCATTCACATTTTTTTACATTACTACAAGTCCCATCTTCCACCATGACGGAGGGACTATGCAGAGCCATGTCAGTAATCCCTCCTCCCTTGTACTCTAAGTACTCTTCCTCCAGCCCAAGCCCATACCTCCATATGAATCTGAGGCTAGGGGAAAACACTGATCATGGGGTGTAATGCTCTACAGGCTCCACTGCAAAGATGAGTAAATTGATAGTTATTATTATATCAGATTAGTTTCTACATTTACTACTTTATGCAAAAGTAATATATAAGGTGAACTAAGCCTTTAAAGGAGGTTTATCTCATCAGTGAGTGTCAGCCTTGGTTTACAGCTTTAAAATCATGCTACTTCAGTGCGATTTCAAAGCTGCATATATCAGTGCAATTTTTGGATCTTTGATTTCATTGCGGCTTGTGACTTCATCTAACCGAAGTCAATGCAAGTCGCAATGAAAACACAGAAAAGTAGTGCAGGAGCCTTTTTCAATGTCGATGTGACTTAAGTCGCAATCATTTAAATGGTTTCATTGATTCATTTTGAATCACATGATAAATCGCATTGGTGGGAAGGAGGGCTTACTTATGTAGGCTCTGTTTCTTGCTTAATACTGCTGCACAATTCCACTTTACTTCTCTCTCCCTCTGCAAACCTATGGATGGATAGACAAGGAACTGAGTTTATCTCAAAAGTCCTTAAAGGGAAGTGCAAAAGTACAAGGTGCAAGATCCAGGGTTGTCATCTTTAGCCTTCTTTTCAGTCTAGTGGATTACTGACCTGAAACAAGAACAGGCATATCATTTTTCCAACATTTTACCAGTTGCATTTGTGACTGAGTTGTGAATCATGGCTAGGGATGGAAGCCATGCACCTACAAATATGAGTCAGCAATGGAAGCTGAGATGTTTACACCCAAACAGGTTCCTCTGAACAACAGATGCTTTCCCTGAAATACAGAAGCACAGATCACATTCCCTGGGGTACAGCTAAACACTAGAAAGAATACTGGGTTCATACTGCTGCAATGTGATTTTATTGTGATTTTCAGTGCAATTATGTAGTGCGCCTTTGATGCAGAACTTTGCATATTAAATGAGGCCAAATCACACTGTAAATCGCACCAAAGTAGCACTGGAACCTTTGCAAAAAAGGGCACCGTGTTAAATCGCATTGATGAGATTGTTTTTCTTTGGCATTCGGTTCAAGACACATCGGAAGCCACACTAGTGTGCACCAGCACTTACAAATACATTTTTGAGATACAATATTTAAAATAGTCATACCAGAGAGTACTTTAGGGTAACTATTTTATTAATAAGCAAAAATGTTTTCTTATAGAATGTATACTGTCATTTCTCTTTAAAGTGCATTAAAGTGCTTAGACTTGTGCATTAATGTTTGATGCATTAGGGCAGTCCATTCATTTTGAGTAAGCTGCCAATGGACTGCAACATGGTGATCTGCAGTGTGGGGTTGTTGTCCACTACTGTTTTAGTTGGGGTACCATTGCACGTACTGCAGTACATATATGGATCACGTCGTGGTACAGTCTTTCAATATATTTGGCAGCAGTGATGGCCTGTCCATATGGGGCGCAGGGTGCCGCCCCCTAATCCATGCGTCCGGCCCCTAATCTACATGCGGGGCGCCGGTCGCATGGATTCTAATCTTTTATTTTTATTTTTTAGAAGCATGTGATTAGAGCCTGGGGCTCTAATAGGCTTCAAAAAAAGGGGGGCGAGCCCGCCTAGTTGTGTGACAATAGCAGATTAATAGTGGCTATTGTCTTCCCGATTTTCCTCCTGGCCAATCAGGAAGCGGATCCTGAGACCCGTCAGTTGATTGGCCGAGAGGAGAAGCGATCCTATTGGCCACCAAGGAGGAGGAGGGAGAAGATGCAGGTAAGCCACCGTGAAGCACCAGGAATTGAAGCCTTCACCTGCCCGCGACCTAAATGGGGTAAGTGTGGGGCTGGTGACCGATCAACCCAGGGGGGAGGCTGTGACGTGACTGACCAGACGGGGGGTGTGGCTATGAATGGTTTGTTTGATGCTCCCCCAAAATAAATATACCATCAGCCACCACTGGCAGTATAATAAAATGCAACAATTTCTAAATGTAGCCACTTCTCGGGTTTCATTATGTTTTAATCTGTCTTCTAGACAGCATAAAACTCTGTTTTGTCTTTCCCTACTAATACATCTCATTTACATTTAGAGCTCCTGCCAGGTCTTACAAAGTCTTCTCTAATCCCTTAAGCCTTCTGATATTTGCCTTCCACTTCAGCGCCAGTTCTGTGAAATGGTACGAGCCATCACAATGTAATTTTATGAGACAAACTGAGACATACTGCTCATACAAGGAGTTGTAACCGGTTCAGAACTGGCTTGTATTTAGCTGAAAAGTGCAAACATTAAAAGTTCTTGCAACTTGGTATTATAAAACGCCCGTTGGCACAACTGTCTTTGTTGATCTTGTCAGTTTGGTTAAAGTGGATTTATACTCCAATGTTACCATACAGCATTGTAATAGTCTTTATGGGAAGGACAGGCTTGGTGCTGGGAAACAGTTGCATAAAAAAAACATATTTTTTTTTCTCAAATAATTCATTAGAAATATTATTTTCAAAGCTGAAGTTAAAGTGAAGTTCCACCCTCAAAAAAGTTTTTTTTAAAAGTCAATAGCTACAAACAATGTAGCTACTGCTTTTTAATAAGGACACTTACCTGTCCAGGGAGCCCCGCGATGTCAGCCCCTTGAGGCTGATCTGTCCATGGGCTCGGGTTCAGGCGCAGCCACTGTAACAGCCGGTCTCCTACTGTGCATGCACGAGTCGGGTGGTGCTTTCTGAATGGCCCAGTAGTCTTCTGAGACACACACAGGTCCCAGAAGGCAGTGGGGACAGGCAGAGGCAAAAGAGGAAATTACCTATTTCGCCGCGGTGAGGCAGGGATGGATGTTCACCTATTCAATACATAAGAGGTAAGAAAAAAAAATGTATATCCAAAAACGAGGGGTAGAGGGGTGGTCTTTAGTTTAAGACCAAGCTGTAAAGTTGGGTTGGACTCCGCTTTAATTCAAAGAACTAAATAACGTAAGTATGTATATACCATACCTGGCCGTGGAAGCTGTAAATCCCGGAAGAAGACATGGGCTATTCTAGTGGCATCCATTTGTTTCTAGGTCCCGTGCTGAGTGGCTGGCCTTCTGAATTCTGAACACAAGAAGTTGGCCTCTCAGCATGGGTGTCATTCAAAGAATGGTTTTCATTTTCTGAATGAATGCAAAGCATTCTCTGATTGGACAATACACTTTCAGTTGGTGAGGGGGCTTTAAAGCAGGAAATGTCCCACATTTTTGCCGCCCTACTTTAAGCTGCAAAGGTGGCTGGACAAGTAAAAATGGCTGTCCTGCAACTCCCTGGTGGTGAAGGATTTTAGGCGTTAAAACAGGCAGTGAGGAAGTGACATAATGCCTCCCAGTTGTCAAATTGTTTAAAAGCAATCTGCCAGGGATGGCTCTTTAGAGGGCAATACTATTGTAACGGAGCACTGCCTCTAGCCGAAAGCAGTGCAAAATTCTACAATCCCATTTAATTAGAAAGTAGCCACAGCCTATGTAAAAAAAATGCTATCCCCTGCCAGCATGCTGTAGAGAAGGACCCTCATTCTCTGTATGGAAGCATTGGTCTCTCTGCAGAGGTCCAACATCTCACCCACTGATTCAGAATTAGAACTCTCAAATGAGGAGAGAACACAATCTTTATTCATTGGGAGTTATCGGTCTGACTCAGCAGGGAGTGTGTTGGATCTCTGCAAAGAGACCACTTCTTTATATAGAGCAGGGGTCTTTCTCTGCAGACAGATGTAGACAGAGGTCAGGCTTTTCTACTCTGTGGCTAGGCAGTGGCTGCTTTCTAATGAAAATAACTGTTATGCCCTGTACATACGATAGGACTTTCCCGACAGAAAATGTGTGATAGGACCTTGTTGTTGGAAATTCCGACCGTGTGTAGGCTCCATCACACATTTTCCATAGGAATTTCCATCACACAAAATTTGAGATTCAGTTCTCAAATTTTCCGACAACAAAATCCATTGTTGGATTTTTCTCTGCTCGTTGTATGTGTTGTACAGTTTGTCACCGCATTCTTGACGTTCGGAATTTCCGACCAACTGTGTATGACTGTGTGTATGCAAGACAAGTTTGAGCAAACATCCGTCGGAAAAAAATCCCATAGATTTTGTTGTCGGAAAATCCCATCGTGTGTACAGGGCATAAGAGTTATTTTTGAGTCGTCTGGGATGTATTTAGGTACCCTGACTGTTAGCCCACGTACACACGGTCGGAGATTTTGCCAACCAAATCTGTCGGATTTTGCTCGTCGGATTTAGTCCGACGGATTGTGTCCGAAACTGTTGCATACACACGGTCGGGCCAAGTTGGCGAAAAATCCGATCTTTCAGAATGTGATGACGTAATTTCGTTACGATGGGACTACATTCAGGCTAGTAGCCAATAGCTTTGATATAGGAATTTGATCTGAGCATGCGTGGCACTTGGTCCGATGAAAATGCTCTACACATGATCGAATTAGGTCCATCCGCCCCAGTTGGTCGGGAAATATTTCCAACATATACCACACACAGTCGGATTATCTGACGACACGGTCCGATAAGACTCATTCCGACAGATTCTCCGACCGTGTGTACAAGGGCTAAGAAGGGTAAGTACAATGCAAATCAGAAATCAGTAAATATTTTTGTATTTCTTGGAGTTTATAGGGACACTTCAGAAAAAGATAACTGTATTAGTAAGGTAGAAGATAGTGCTTCCTGGAGTGCTTGGTGGGTTTTCAGTTACAACCATAACTCTACCAAGTCATAATTCAACCTGTTTTTTTTTTTACAAGAATGATGAATGCACTTTTTTAGAGTATTATGTGATTATAAACATTTTTAGGCTATGTAGTAGTTGTTTGTAGAAGCTTTGTGAGGGGTGGATCAATCAGTTGGTACGTCATTACACAGTATAAGGCCATTAAATGTTCTGACTCCTATTTCCTAGCTAAGAGGTCTAGAATAGCAGGTGACACAATTTCCTGGCACATGGCACTATTCTATCTACAGCCATATAATCCACAACAATAGATCCCATAAAGGCACAGTACAGCCACTCTCAAGCAATCAGAACAGTAGCCAGAAATTGTAAAGTCACTTGTATACAGAGTGACTTTGTCACAATGGGATTGCAGGTCACATCACCGGGTTGTGCAGTTTGTTGTGCTATCTTTGTAGGTAGACACTGTTTATATACAGTATGTATTGCTACCATTAGTGATGAGCTTGGATTTGGTCTGAAACCAAATTTGGCTGAACCCAGAAGTAAGCTGTAATTGGCTGTAACATATTTGGTAAATGTCTTATCCATCTGTACACTCTACTCTGCTGAACTGACATTGCTGTAACATATTTGGTAAATGTCTTCTGCTGTCATCTCTTTAAACTTCCATTTTTAATGCTAGCTATATAACAACCAAACTACAATAGCAACATTACTGGTGACTGATTCTAAACCCCATTTGGCTTCAGTGATCAAGAGAAGTAATTAGCTTTACGACCCTGTCTTAAATCAGACCCTATGATGACCAATAGAGAAATGCATGCCTGCTTACTCTCCCTATAAATTTAAAGCAGCCTATGGGGTGGCGCAGACAGGGGCAAGGCGCAGATTTCATGGCTCTTTCCTGAGTGGCTCTGTCACGAGTGATGCGCAGTTTCAGCGACGCAGGTTAACGAAAGCAGGATAACCAAAGCTGGATGAAGATACAACTAGAACTCTGCTCCTCTCTGCAAGACGACAAGCAAACCAGCATTACTCATTTATTTTGTATCAAGTCAGATTCCCACTCTATCTAGTGCAATGCTCCTCATTCTCTTCCTTCTCACATCAGTGTCTTCTATCCTCAAATTCTCCTTACTCTATCCCTCCCCTCTACCCTGCAGCATGCACATATCATCCTCACTCCTACCCTCTCCCTACTACTGCACCCATCATCTCCTGCATTTGCTGCATCCATATGCTGGCATAAACTCCAAGGCCACTAGACACACGCGCTCATGCACATCTCACTCACATCTTGCGTTCCTCACCCTCCTCCTCCTCCTAGTCTCAGGTGACATTTCTCCTAATCCTGGGCCACCATTCTCAAACTGCAAGCCACATCTCCAGTACCCCTCCCCCTCTGGCAACCACCACAATCCGCTTAATTTAGTTTCTATCCCCCTGCTTCCTCAAAGCAACCCCCCTATCTCATGTGCCCTTTGGAATGCCCGCTCCATCTGTAACAAGCTAACATCTGTACATGACCTCTTCATCTCTCATGGCTTTAACATACTCGCCATAACTGAAACCTGGCTTCAAAATTTGGGACCTAGCTTCTCCTGCTGCCCTCTCCCATGGTGGTCTCCATTGGACTCACTCCCCCAGACCCAATGGACAGAAAGGAGGTGCAGTTGGATTCCTTCTATCCCCACAATACACCTTCCAAGTCCTTCCCATCCCTCCCTCTCTTTCCCTCTCTTCTTTCGAGATGCACTGTATTCCTCTGTTTTCTCCTATTTCTCTGAGAATTGCAGCAATTTATCGGCCTCCTGGATCGGTGTCGCGCTTTCTTGATGACTTCGCTGCCTGGCTACCCTACTTTCTCTCCTCTGAAATACCCACCATCATTCTTGGTGACTTTAACATTCCTGTCAACGTTAACAACCCAACTACAGCTAAACTTCTCGACTTAACCTCATCTTTTGACCTAACCCAATGGACACATACTTCCACTCACTCCAATGGTAATACACTTGACATTGTATTCTCCCATCTCTGCAACCCTGGCAACCTCACAAACACCCCCTTTCCTCTCTCTGATCACAACCTCATTAGTTTCACTGTATCCTTGCCTCCAACCAGCCATCCCTCCAAGCAGCAAACCATCACTTGTAGAAACCTTCGCCACCTTAAGCCTTCTCTTCTCTATTCTGCTACTGACCACCTATATGAAATAATCTCTCCCCTGTCCTGTCCTGACCTTGCCATCTCTGTCTACAACAGTTCACTCTCTTCATCACTAGATGCACTTGCTCCTCTAACCACACACAGAAACAGGCCCTGACCATTACAACCCTGGCAAACTGACAACACTAGAAATCTCAAGAGACATTAGTGTGCTCTTGAACGGCTGTGGCGTAAAACCAAATGCCTCCAAGACTTCACCATATATAAATCTGCCCTTCTAAAATACAATTCCTGCCTCCATGCTGCCAAACAAGCCTACTTTGTATCTCTTATTAATACTTTGTCATCCAATCCCCATCGGCTCTTCTCAACTTTTAACTCTCTGCTTCGTCCCCCACCCCCTCTACCCACTAACTCACTCACTGCCCAAGAGATTGCCAACCACTTCAAAGACAAGATTGATGCAATTTGTGAGGACACCTCCGCCGTGCGTACATCTTCCCCATCCAACATACCTGGCCTAATAGCACATTCAACAGTCTCTTCTTTTGAATTGGCTACTACTGAAGAGGTTACAAAACTTTTCTCAGATGCTCACCTAACCAATTGTCTCTTGGACCCTGTTCCCTCACAACTATTAAGGTCACCCTCTAATTCTATCCTATGCTCCCTCACTCACATCTTCAATCTCTCCCTCTCAAGTGGCACCTTCCCCTCCCCTCTAAAACATGCGCAGATCACCCCCATACTTAAAAAAATTCTCATTGGACCCCTCCAACCTGAACAACTTAAGACCTATCTCATTGCTCCCATTCACCTCTAAACTTCTAGAACGCTTAGTCTACAACCGCCTTAACTCCTATCTCAATGAAAATAACCTTCTTGACCCATTACAGTCTGGCTTTCGCTCTCAGCACTCCACGGAAACTGCTTTAATAAAACTCACTAACGATCTACTAACTGCTAAAACCAACAGCCAGTACTCCATACTCCTACTACTTAACCTCTCTGCTGCCTTTTATACTGTTGACCACCCACTCCTCCTCAATAAACTACATTCCCTTGGCCTCCGAGATTCTGCGATTTCCTGGTTCTCTGCCTATCTATCACAGCGCTCCTTTAGTGTCACCTACAACTCTATATCCTCCTCTCCATTGCCTCTTTCTGTGAGGGTCCCCCAAGGCTCTGTTCTTGGACCCCTTCTCTTCTCTATTTATACCTCCTCCGTTGGTCACTTGATAACTGCCCACGGCTTCCAATACCACTTATACGCCAATGACACCCAAATCTATCTGTCTACTCCTCACCTCACTCCTTCAGTCTCCTCTCGCATTAATAACCTGCTAACTGACATATCAGCATGGATGTCACACTACTTCCTTAAACTAAACCTCTCTAAAACTGAGCTATTAATAATCCCCCCTGCACATGCCCCCCTCCATGACTTTTCCATCAAAATCAACAATGCAACCATCAGGCCCTCCCCTCACGCCAGGGTACTAGGTGTAACCCTAGACTCTGACTTGTCATTTCAGCCCTAAGTCCAATCGTTGTCAAAAGTTTGTAGATTTCATCTACGTAACATCTCTAAAATTCACCTCTTTTTAACAAATGAAACTACCAAGCTCCTCATTCACTCCCTTGTTATATCTCACCTTGAATATTGCAACTCCCTTCTCATTGGCCTGCCTCTCCATAGGCTATCTCCTCTTCAGTCTATCATGAATGCTGCTGCCAGACTTATCCACCTTACCAACCACACAGTGTCTGCCAACCCTCTCCTCCAATCCCTACACTGGCTCCCAATCACCCAGCGAATTCAATTCAAAATACTAACCACAACATACAAAGCCATTCACAACTCTGCCCCGAGCTACATCACCAATCTTGTCCCCAAATATCACCCAAATCGTCCCCTCCATTCTTCTCAAGACCTCATACTCTCAAGCTCTCTCGTTTCCTCCTCCCACACTTGTCTCCAGGATTTCTCCAGAGCCTCTCCAATCCTCTGGAACTCACTACCTCCACTGGTCTGGCTATCCCCTACTCTTGCTACCTTCAGGCGATCCCTGAAAACTCATCTATTCAGGGAAGCCTATCACGTCTCAAACTAATCTCCTACCACTTCCATCAGCTCATTCCCGACAGTTATAACCTTTTGTACCACCTGCCCCACCCTATTAGATTGTAAGCTCTTCTGAGCAGGGCCCTCTTAATTCTCTTGTATTTTATTGTATTGTAACTGTATTGTCTCCTTTTTATATTGTAAAGCGCTGCGTAAATTGCTGGCGCTATATAAATCCTGAATAATAATAATAATTGTCTGGCCAATCAGCTACAGGGGAGGGATTCCTCACCCGGATCTGCGCTTACACAAATAGGACATCACCTAACCTAACATGGCCTCATGATACTCAATTAATGATATTGACCTAATATGGCTATGTTAAGTCAATGAAATCATGAGCAACCCTGCCTCTTTTGTGTATGTGTAGGTGCGGGCAGGGAATAGGGCTGGCACTAACAGCAGCCTTCTGAGTTCAGGCCAAACCCAAGCTTATCTCTCAACACCATTAGGCATTGCCTCTGCCTTGTAATATCCCTACTTTTCTCCCGTGAGATCTTCTATTTTCTCTCTTTCATTGTGGAGCTCCTCCAAACCTGTGCTGGCAGGTTTTTGGGCTGCCGTGACATTTTATTCTGACAGTGGCTTGTCAATTTGACAGAAGCCGATCTAATGATTGACTTCTGTTGAACAGGAATGGCCACACTTTCTTCAGGCGGTTTAGAGGGAATCTATCTATGGCCAACTTTGTTCAGAGGTCTTCTTAAAAAGCTTATGACAGTAGTGTGTACTTTTATCTCTAAAATCTAGTTCTGTGTCTCTCATATAGTATTTCCCTCTTTTGACTTTTTTCCCACAGTGCACCAACAACGGGACGCAGTGCAGCTATCGTAATTTTACAAGCGGTGTCCAAGCTATTAAAGATTGGTACCTACTTCAGTTTTCCAACATATTTTCCAAAATACCAGAAGAGGAAAAGGTTAAAATGGGGTACCAGGCAGAGGACATGATTCTCACCTGCATGTTTGGAGGACAACCGTGTAGTTACAGGTACGAAACTGCTTCCAGAGATGTGTTTCAAAATTTCTATTGGGAGGATTATAAAGTAGAAAAAATGTTGTAGAGCAGTGGTCATCAACCCTGTCCTCAGGGCCCACTAACAGGCCAGGTTTTATATATTACCTTGGGGAGATGCAGACTAGAATACTGCAATCACTGAGCAGCAAATTATATCACCTGTGATATATTTCAGTTATCTTGCAAGCCTGGTCTGTTTGTGGGCCCTGAGGACAGGGTTGATGACCACGGTTGTAGAGAACCTCTTCTCTGTTTATTTTTTTTACTTGGACCTATAGTATGCTCGTGATCTATCCCTCCATTCCCGAATCAACCACCTCTTTTCATTTGCCTAAATGGCAAAACTTCATACTGTTTAGATGAGGTCAGGCAATGCTTATCTTTCAGCTGGCTAGAAACAACAAGGTCTAGCAGAATCTTAAAGTTTTGGCAAAAGCAGAAGCCTTTGGGAGCATTTGATGGCATTTAAAAAATTGTCACCATTTTTCCCCTAAAGACTTAACTAAAGCAGAACCTATTTAGAAAAAAACAAAACAAAAAACAGCAGTCTTTGAATATATTTACATTTATACATACATTTATAAAGTACAGTATGTGCCTCTCTGCCCCTCAGAATAACCTTTAGTGAGCTTTAGCACCTTATGAATTGCAAGGTGCAGAGAGGTTTCCAAACCCTGAACCTTGGCTGGAAGTTGAGATTTACATGTGCCAACCATCTGGGCTTGTGGGTTTCCAAGGTGCACAAAAGTATTTTTATCAAGAAAAAGGGGTATTGATGGGCCAAGTAGAGACATTGCCATATTACATGACAGGTTCTCTTTTAAATTCTGAAAGCAAGCTAATAAAGGTCCTATTGCAGTTTTTTTTCTGGAAACCTACAACTTACCCTGTGTGATTGCAAGGTCAATAAAAATTCTCAGACTGAATGTATAGCTAAAACTAGCTTTCACTAGATTTTTATTGCCACTTTAGATAAAGAATCCTTTTAAAAAATGTAAATATGACGTATTTACTTTGATGGTAGCATACACCCACACTACTTTGAATGTTATGTATTGTATTCTTTATTGCTGAAACCTTCATTGTTTTTACTGCAGCAGTTTAAAGCTCATCTAAACCCAATAAGACAACAAAACCCAAGATGTGTATAGGGGACAAAAGGAAAAAGTAGTTAAAAACTGAAATGCTCTCTTTTTCAGGAATTTCACCCATATTTTCCACCAAGATTATGGAAATTGTTACATCTTTAACTGGGGTCAAGAAGGTCAGGAGCTGTTAGAATCTTCTAACCCGGGATCTGATTTTGGTACGTCCTTGATGTGAATGTCAGTGTATTATCCGATAAATTATCAGGCTGAACTGAATGAAAAAAAAGCAGCCATGTCATATAGTACACACCCAGGGAAAGATGTACAGCCGGCATACACCATATTGCCACACAAAGTTTTAAAAGAATCTGAGTACTTCATAGGGAAGGGGGTTGAGGTGGTAGCTACAGTAGTCAGCATCATAATGGACCTTCACTCCAATGCGGCTCACTCTCTGTCCAATTTTTCTAAAGTTTTGGATTAAGTAGGGACGAGTCACCCTCTCGTGACTATTGTCACTGGGACTAAAAGTGAGGGAAAATTTTAAATTTTTTAAAGTGGTTCTAAAAGTTTAAAGTTTTTACCTTTAATGTATTCTCTGCATTAAGATAAAAAAGCCTTCTGTGCACTGGATCCCCCACCCAGCCACCCCCTATACTTAACTGAGCCCCATCTCGATCCAGCACTGTGATATTATGTTACCTTTCCATTTGTGGAAAGGTAATATAGCAAACTGGAAAATAAACATTTTATTCAGCATAACACAGGATGTATAGAACCATACAGCGACAAGGATGTGTTCTACAAAAGGCGGCACTATAGAGGCAGCATGTAATTAGCACCGTGCCCCCCATATCTAGATTTATTGTAAATTCACCACTTAAGGGCCAAGCCTCTTTCTGAGACTTAAGGACCGAGCCTGTTTCTGGGATTTGGTGTTTACAAGTTAAAAACAGTTTTTTTGCTAGATAATTATATATATAATTATATTAAACACATTTTCAGGTATACATGCAATCTATACTATCACATCAAACACCTGAACCCAGCGCTCATGTATACCAGTAAACTGATATCGCCAATTCGTATGAGGTGCTCACTCCTCTTAGGGGTTTTAGCAGATATTATATATCAAAAGACAGTCATATACAGTGTGGCCGACCTAAAAAGTCAAACACTAACAGCGCTCCAATTGTACAGTCTAAACAGTGCCTTCCACCATTAGAAACAATGTAATCTGACTGCACAACTTAAACCAATCTGATATTGAGCATGTTTAACCCTTATTGCTATAGGTTACATATAATCATTTATTCCTATAGGTTTACATATGGTCACTCTTGTAATGTCAATACCAATCCCATGACACCCAGAGTTGCCTTATTATGATTAAAAAGAGTCCTTCTAGCATAGGAAAATGTGAGTAGAAAAAAGTATTTTCCATGAAGATGAGTCTCAGAAACAGCAGCTAAAATATCCTACACCGTCACCGTTTCCACCAACGTGCGTTCCCCCATAAATGGCCGCTTAACAGAATGCTTCTGTAAATGTGCCCATATATGTACTGGATCTTTCAGTGTGACTGGTTCTCCACTGCTCCTCACTCCTCCACTCTTTGTTAAGACCTCCTCATTATTCATGCACATGTAGAAACACAAGGGGGCTGGGATAGTGTTATACCTTTTATTTAAAATAACCCTTCCCCCCCTTTTCACATTATGCGCTTACATGTACAAAGATTAAAAAACACCATTAAAATTGTGTCAGCACAGCAACGCGAACATCTCACCACTGACCGCTCTTTTCTCCGGAGTGTCTGCTGGTAGGATCCCGGGGTTCATTATGCTGATGCTGTTAATACACCTCACGTGACCACACACTGATGCGTTTCGTGATTACGTCTTCAGAGGGCCAATTTTCTAACAGTGGAAGGCACTGTTTAGACTGTACAATTGGAGCACTGTTAGTGTTTGACTTTTTAGGTCGGCCACACTGTATATGAATATATAATTTTATAATTCTAATACCCTAGAGAATAAAATTGTGGTTGTTGCAATACTTTCTGTCACAATGTATTTGTGTAGTGGTCTTCTAATTGCACTTTTTTGGAAAAGATACACTCGCCCCTCTCCCACCTCAGATAAAAGTGATCTTGCGGCGAGTCAGAGGTAAGTTTGATGTTTTTGTACTAAAACGAACCAAACATATGTGGCGTTCATGGAAAATGCCCCATAATGCACTGCGAGATCGCAGTGCATTGCCGTATGATGAGCGGCCAAAGCAGGCACTTGACCTGCATGCTTTGGTCAATTACAGTGCGCTCTGCTGAGAGAGCCACAATTGGCCAAAGGCAGGGTGCCTTTGGTCAATCATGGCTCAGGGAGACTAAGCCCACGCCCCACAATATATAAGGCTGCTTACAGAACGGCCATGTGTAGTGTTGTTGGCGTGGACAGAGAGACAGCTTGAGTTAGATTAAGCAGGCAGGTTATTCAGTTAGTGCCAGTGTATTTGATAATATATATATATATATATATATATATATATATATATATATATATATATATATATATATATATACACACATATACTAGACTGTATATGTGCTCTGCATTCAGTGTAGCCTATATCTATAGTGCATTCCGTGGTATACTGTTACTAATACACTTCAGGCAGTGTGTACAGTTTCTACTACACTTCTGGTGGTGTACACAGTATACAATACAGTGCTGCTATTGTACACTTTCTAATATACTTCAGGCGGTGTACACAGTATCTCATACAGTGTAATGTGGTGTTGCAAAACAAAAAATACATCATGTCTGGAAGACCACCAAGGAGAAGCAGACGCTCACAGGCAATTAAAAGAGGGCAAGCAGCCTCTATGTCTACAGTCAACAGTGGTGGTCATGTACATGGTGCATCCACTGCAGGTGGCTGTGGGGCACGATTGTCCTTTTTTTCTGCTGCTGGCCGTGTTATTGAGCCACAGCATGCAGAAGAGTTGGTGGAGTGCATATTGAAGCCGTCCTCATCCTCCTCATCCTCTGTCACTCAGGCTCAGAGTAGTTTGCCTTCCAATGCAGCTGCCAAAGCGGCCTATTCCACTGGCTCCTTGTCCACATTTACTCCTTCCGTAGCCCCACTATCCTGCATGGAGGAATCCCCAGAATTATTCCACCACAGTGTTGATTATATGCTGCTGGAGGATGCGCAGCTATTTCAAGGCTCCGATATTGGTTCCCAGGTTGAGGAAGGGAGTAACATGAGCCTAGAGAGACGGGGTGCCACAGAAGGACAAGAAACTGGCAGTCATGTTTCACAGCAGGGCCCATTCCTGCACCCAACAAGAGTATCTGTGTTGTGGCACCCCCACCCAAGGCCCAATTTTTCTGCCCCTGTTTAACAGGGGTATGTAATTACAACTTTTGATATATTTCACAGCAGGGCCCATTTCTGTGCCCAACAAGACTAACTGTGAGGGCTTACAGTGTTCTGGTACCACCAACACCTAAGGCCCAATTTTCTGCAGAGTATATAGGGCAGGTTGCATAGTATATATACTGCTGTTCAGAGTATATAGTTCCTGGGGGACCCCCATGCCATTTTTTTTTATTTGGGTGCGGGGTTCCCCTTAATATCCATACCAGACCTGGTATGGATTTTGGGGGGACATTCACGCCATTATTTTTGTATTTATTGGTATTTTTATCTATATTGCCGGGATCCGACAATACTTTACAGCTGTGAGCAGTTTTAAATTACATTTTTTCCCTTTAGAAATGTCCTTTTGCCATGGCACTGTTATAAACATGGGAAAGATGCGCTACTTTACAGGCATACTAAGGACACCCCCAGGCACGAAATTTACAGGAATAGTTCAGTTTTATTGTTTCACTTTAAGCATTAATAAAATTATTGCTCCCCAAAAACGTCAGTTTTTAAGACTTTCATTTGCATTGATCCATGTCCCTTGGGGCTGGACCTGGGTCCCCAAACACTTTTTTGGCAATAACTTGCATATAAACCTTTAAAATTAGCACTTTTTATTTTTCGGATTTACATCTCATAGACTTTAAAAGTGTTCGTGTGTTCGAACAAATTTTTTGCCTGTTCGCATTTTCTGCTGTGAACCGAATTGGGGGGTGTTCGGCTCATCCCTAATGATGATGTTCACAGCACTGGGATGATTTGATCATACCAAGAAGACGAGGCAGCTAAACACCTGGGTGTTGTCACCTCTGAATCAGACAGATCACCATGCTTGATACTTACATATAAATTGTTGTGTTATGCAGAAGATGACTCACAAAGATAGTAATTCACTGGTAAATAATTACACCTATGAAACTGTGCTATGTAAGCTAAGAACATTATAATAAAGGAATGAAATTTTATAGTGCATGTTTTGGGGATTTTAGTTTAGAATATATTAAATTGGTTGCCACAGTACAAATGTACAAAGATTTTTTAACAGATTGGGAAAAACAACTTTAACAATATAACCAGTTGTATAAAGAATATAGTTTTTATTGAATATCAAGAAAGCTTTGAAAACACATCTAATTATCCAACATAAAAATTTGATGAAATTCATTGAACTATACATCCCTTAAACCTCCGTTTGTTTTGACTACCACTGACTAGCTAAAGCAATATAAGATCAGTTGAATCATTCTTAAAGATTCTTAATTAATTTGCCAATGTCACACAGTGCTCTGCACCCCGAGCCCACACTTTTTGAAGCCAATTAGAGCCTCCGGCTCTAATCACGTGCTTAAAAAAAAAAAAAAACCTCACATTGAAATCCATGCGTCTTGTTAGCCAATAGGAGCGCTAACTTCCTCAGAGCCTGAGGAAGTTAACGCTTCTATTGGCTAACGAAGCGTGTCAGCGGGTGTGACGTCAGCACGTCATACAGGGGGAGATTGTGAGTCTGACACACTGGCGTGGACTGAACGGCGGCAGTGTATGCAGCTTACATGGCGGAATTTTTGAATGGACGGCCGTCCTAAATAATCTGGATCTCCAATGCCAGTGACAGAGCGATTTATGGACCTTGTTGACGGTCAGTCTTATCCACAGTATGGATGGATGGGTGGATCTATGAGTAAGGAGTGGTAAGCAGTGCTGAGGGACTTTTATGCTAAACGCTGCAAATACAAAGATTAAATGTGCTGCTTGATGCCTTGTTCCTTGCTCTGCTCTAATCTATTCCTTGTAAGCATACAGCGAAAACGAGAAGGAGAGACTGTCTTAAAAGTGTTATTAAGTAGAGATATAAATACACCTGCTGCTCTGCTTGCGCTTTTGCTTTATAAATGCTTGGCCTGCTTGCTTCTATCCATTTTGCTGAGCACAAGTGATGATGCACAATAATATCCATCCAAGTCTGCCAGTTCTGCATATATGCTCATAATTACGGTTAATCCAGTCTGCCTAAAACCGTTCATTTAACAAAGCAAATCTGGGAACTGCCGTGGAAGGACAATATGTGATAATTACGAATGAGTATAATATACCAGCTAATCGTCTCCATGGTGTTTGTTTTTGAGCTTTGGTTAAACCACATTTACATATCAGCAATATTTGGTTAATAGCTATAGGTCCCTTTGTCTAATAGCCTATTAGGACTTTTTTCATAGGTGTGTATGTGGATATATAATGGTGAAGATGTGTGTAAGAATGTGGGCAGCTGCACATCTCCCCCTTTTTAATTAGACAAGGTTGTCTTATTTTAATTGTTTGTGGACTGTGATTTTGATCCCTGTTTGCTGTGCATTATTATTACAATGGTCTTCTTTGATATACATTGGGATGACAGCCATGCAGACCAATTTGATGCAGTGTGCGAAGTATGGTCTGACAGGCTGACCCCCCACCCCTTCAACCTCTGCAGCAATGCTGGCAGTACTCATACGTCTATTTCCCAAAGACAACCTCTAGATATGACACTGAGCACGTGCACTCAACTTCTTTGGTCAACCATGGCGAGGTCTGTTCTGATTGGAATCTGTCCTGTTAAACCGCTGTATGGTCTTGGCCACCCTCCTGCAGCTCATTTTCAAGGTTTTGCCAATCTTCTCATAGCCTCGGCCATCTTTATGTAGAGCAACAATTATTATTTTCAGATCCTCAGAGTGTTCTTCGCCATGAGGTGCCATGTTGAACTTCCAGTGCCCAATTTGAGAGAGTGAGAGCGATAACACCAAATTTAACACACCTGCTCCCCATTCACACCTGAGACCTTGTAACACAAATGAATCACATGGCATTGGAGAGGGAAATGGCTTTTGGGCCCAATTTGGACATTTTCACTTAGGGGTGTACTCACTGTTGTTGCCAGCGGTTTAGACATTAATGGCTGTGTGTTGAGTTATTTTGAGGGGACGGCAAATTTACACTTTTACACATTTATACAAGCTGTACACTCACTACTTTACATTGTAGCAAAGTGTCATTTCTTCAGTGTTGTCACATGAAAAGATATAATAAAACATATACACTTTTGTGAGATACTGTATATATATATTGCACGCACCACTTTTCAGTTTTTTATTTGCTAAAAAAGTTTAAATTATCCAATAGATTTCGTTCCACTTCACAATTGTGTCCCACTTGTTGGTGATTCTTCACAAAAAATTTAAATTTTATATCTTTATGTTTGAAGCCTGAAATGTGGCAAAAGGTTGAAAAGTTCAAGGGGGCCGAATACTTTCGCAAGGCACTGTATATACACATATACATACACACACATACATACATACAATATATCTGAGGATAGATGTACCAATAAGTTCTGGTTTCTAGTTTCAAGTATTTTTGTAATTCCCGATCTTGCACCCATTTGGGCTTTCTAATCCTTTGCCAGTTGCCATGCTATCAAAAACTATAAAAAGCTATAAAACTATAAAAAAAAATGGCTATAGATAAACTTTAATATACTACACCAATGAATACAATTGTTGAATATAAAGTTACTAAAATTTTAAGAAATATAAAATGTAGGTATTGGACAGGTTCCAGAAACAACTGCTTTTAACACAAGGCTTCCTCCCTTTGCTGCTGTTGGTATTTGAAACAAGTGCGCAAAATATATCTATGCCTTCACCATTGATGTCTCATGTAGCAGAAGCTGATATTACTGGTATGAAATTCAACCTTCTATACAAAAATTTTGGAATGGTTTTTCCCTCTTCGTGAATTTCCAAAGAATGCTTCCAACGGGTTGTTTCATTTTTTATTTATAGTATAAACAATGAAAAGTCTTTCTTGTTATTGCAATTAAATTCAATTACCATTGTCGTTATGTTTTATGCTGGACACGCCTGTTTGAACAAGACACATCAACCTTTCTGATAGACATCTTCCTCTAAACATATAAACTGTTTTTGCAAGTCAGCCTTTAACATAAAAAACAAAAACCTTTTTCCGTAAGCTCCGGTGGAGTTTAGAACTCTAAATATAGCCTAATGATTTTTCTTCCAATTCAGAACATGAAAGGACTGCTAATATGCAAATTTTCTGACCTAAATCCTAAACACTGAATCATTTACATAGAAATCTCCATCCAATGCCACTCCACTGTCTTGCCCTCCTACAGAACCAGATGTAGATGCAAGCTCATTCTGGGACCCATCAGCTCCCATAGACCAGTAGAAATGAATACCATCTGGCCAGATTCTACAAATCCAAAATGCTTCTAGGAACTTTATTAAGAACAATATAAAACACACTCCACAGACTGTTTTCGGCTGACGCATTTTGCCCCCCTAGTGGGGCTTAATTGTTGAGTCTACAATTAGGCCCCACTAAGAGGCAAAACACATGTCTGGCCTCATGTTCATAATAAAGTTGTGGAAGCGTTATGGACTCAATATTGTGCTACACAGAATAATTTGTTGCCTATGTTTGTTGTGTTATGACGGTTATGACAATGGTGTCTCATTTAAAAGCAGATTTTCTTTTTTCAGAGAGAGAGTGTTTTGTATCTGAGATTACGTTAGGATTATGTTCTCATCAGTTTAGATAAAATTGGTAGTAGGAATTCTGTGTTTAGTATCCAAAGCAATATTAAACTGATGCAGTAATATATGTGTTATTGCAAAACAATACTTTTTATTGGTTAAGATTTTTCTAAACTTCAAGCCATTGTTCTAATAGTTTTACAGATGCATATACATCGCTTATATTAATATATGCACCATATTTCCTCAAATGTAAAATATTGAATTCATACAGTTTGTGCCCATCAAGCTTATACATACTCACCTGTCACATTTTTAGGTACACCTTGCTAGTAGCGGGTTGGACCCCCTTTTGCCTCCAGAACTGCCTTAACCTCCTTGGCGGTATTCCCGAGCGTGACTCGGGGTTGATTTTCTATGCCAGGAGCGGTAACCCTGAGTCACGCTCGGGGTAACATTGCAGAGCTGCCAGCTGAGCCCCTTACCTTCTCCTGGCGATCCAGCGACATCCTCCGCTGTGATCGCCGGCGAGATCACCAGCATCTGACTTCCTGGTTCCGCTTCCTGTGAGCAGCAGCGCATGGGAGCGGAGCTGGGTGGGAAATTTAAAGAGTCAAACACACACATAAAAAGAGGTGATACATTGTAATCTGAGAGGATTACACCGTATCATCTCAGATTTGACACTGATCAATGCACAGTGCCCCTTGCCTCCATTGTACTGTAATTTATGGGCATAAAAAATATTTCTAACATGGCATCAAAAAAGCGCCACTTCGCTACAAAAGCACTTTTGGATCAGTTGAGTGACAGCGACATGGAGTTGCTCGCAGAACTGAGCGATAGTGAGTCGTTGGGAGATTTGTCGCCTGACACTGACGCTGATATGGCAAGTGACAACGGTGATGATCCTGCACCTGACCTCAGCGATGTGTGCACTTGGTGCCCTATTGACTGCGATATGGACCAGGTAGCGCCCCCAAGATTCCCCTTCACCGGATCACCTGGGATGAAGGTAGATGTTGAGGGTGACAACCCTCTGGCATACCTGCAATTATTCATCACTGAGGAGGTAATTGAAAAATTTATCGCTACCAAGAGCAACAATCCACTACGCTGCATGCCAGGTTTTCCATAAGCAGGAAGTGGGAACCGATGACCAAACAGGACATCTGGCAGTTTCCAGGACTCATCATTCTTCAGGGGGTGGTGGGGAAACCGCTCCAGAAATGGTACTGGACCACCAATAAGTTACTGGCCACTCCATTTTTTGGCACCGTGATGTCAGAATACCGGTTTTCTCTCATCCTTATTTCCACTTCACAGACAATGAAGAGTTTGAGACCACGCAACCTGTGCCCAAAACGAAAAAAAATCTGGGAGGTATGCCAAACTATTGTGACCAATTTCCAGTGGACCTACATGCCAGAAAGGGACGTCAGGGTGGATGAAAGTTTGATGGCCTACAAGGGACGCCTAAGCTGGATACAATTTATTGCATCCAAAAGAGCGTGGTTTGGCATCAAATCCTACATGCTCTCTGAGTAATCCACTGGGTACATCTGGAATTCGGTCATTTACACCTGTAAAGGCACAAAGTTCAACCCCAGGTACAGCGGCTATGGGATGGCCACATCATCTGTCCTTACACTGCTGGAGCCATTGTCGAACCAGGGATAATGTGTGAACATGGACAATTTCTACACGTCTCCGGAACTGTTTGAGGTTTTCTACAAAACAAGACTGATGCGTATGGTACCGTTAGGCCTAACCGACGTGACATGCCATCTATGTTTGCCAAGAAATAAAATAAAAACAGAGAAATGGTTGCCTGGCAGAAGGGTAAGATGATGATAAGGCGATGGCGAGACAAGAAGGATGTGTGTCTCATGAGTACTGTGCACAATACCTCCACTGCCATGGTCCACAAAAAAGGTGGGAAAGATGTGCTGAAGGCGCAAGTCGTGATAGACTATAATAACA
Organism: Lithobates pipiens; assembly: GCF_037356315.1. Classification (NCBI taxonomy): domain Eukaryota; kingdom Metazoa; phylum Chordata; class Amphibia; order Anura; family Ranidae; genus Lithobates; species Lithobates pipiens. Next base: position 294,942,652 of record NW_027507784.1, on the reverse strand, counting down.
CTATGGGAGGTATCGACAGAGCCGATCAAGCAATGACATTTTATCCGGCTATGCGCAAACAGCAAAAAAAATATTCTAAAAAGATTTTCTGGCATCTTCTGGAACAATGCCTTTGGAATGCATATAACCTGTACAGAGCAAAGAGTGACAAGCCTCTTGTTCATTCTGATTTTATCTGTAAGGTGGCTGAGCAGATTTTTGTCAAACACCAGACGCCATCAGTAGCTGTGAACAGACCTTGACGACGTGCTGTTGACGTTGCCAACCCAGAACGCCTAACAGGTCGTCACTTTATGGACTACATACTGCCAACCGCAAAAAAGGCAGCACCTACCAGGATGTGCATGGTTTGCTGTTCAAAGAGAGATGGCAATGGAAAGAAAGTCTGAAAAGAAAGCAAGTTCTATTGTCCAAATTGTGACGTCAGACTGTGTGCTGTACCTTGTTTCAAAATTTATCACACTCAGGATGTTTATTGAATTTTCTTTGTTTGACAAATTTAATTATTTTGTATTACATTATTGAATAAAATTATATTATTTATTAAATTATAATTCATGACTTAATCACATCTGGGATGTCTACTAGAGTCTTGTTTGGTCAGGTTTAATTAACTAATTACTAAGAATTGCAGGTCTATAATACATAACACCAAATTTCCATGCAAAAAATTGTACCGCTTTTGGTACAAAATTCCTGACATTATCATACCGCCAGGGAGGTAATTCTTCATGGCATAGATTCAGCAAGGTGTTGGAAACATTCCTCAGAGATTTTGGTCCATAATGACATAATAGCATCATGCAGTTGCTGCAGATTTGTCGAGTGCACATCCATGACGTTCAACCACATCTGTAAAGGACTTTATTAGATTGAGATCTGGTGACTGTGGGGGCCATTGGAGTACAGTGACCTCATTGTCATCATGTTCAAGAAACCAGTGGTGAGATGATTTGATCTTTGTGACATGGTGCATTATCCTGCTGGAAGGAGCCACCAGAAGATGGGTACACTGTAGTCATAAAGGGAGGGACATGGTCAGCAATGATACTCAGGTAGGCTGTAGCATTTAAATGATGCTCAATTGGTAATAAGGGACCCAAAGTGTGCCAAGAAAAAACACCACCACACCATTACGCCACCACCACTAGCCTGAACCATTGATACAAGGCAGGATGGATCCATGCTTTAATCTTGTTTACACCAAATTCTGACCCTGCCATCTGAATGTAACAGCTGAAATAGAGACTCATCAGACCAGGCAACGTTTTTCCAATCTTCTATTGTCCAATTTTGGTGAGCCTATGCAAATTGTAGCTGTAGCTTTTCTAAAGCCGCGTACACACGGGCGGACTGTCTGGCCAACTTAGTCCGTCGAAACACATTTCAGCGGACAGTCCGCTCGTGTGTGGGCTTCAGCGGACTTTTTCAGCGTGCAGTCTGATGGACTAAGTTGGCCATACAGTCCGCGCGTGTGTAAGCGGCTTTAGTTGACGGGAGTGGCACCCGGTATGGTCTTCTGCTGCTGTAGCACATCTGTATAAAGGTTCGATGTGTTGTGCATTCAGATATTGTATTATGCATACCTTGGTTGTAGCGATTGGTTATTTGAGTTACTGTTGCCTTTCTATCATCTCAAACCAGTCTGCCCATTCTCCTCTGACCTCTCACATCAACAAGGCATTTTCCTCCACACAACTGACACTCACTGGATACTTTTTCGGACCATTCTCTTTAAATCCTTGTGTGTAAACTGGTTGTGTATGAATCCCAGTAGATTAGAATCTTTAAAATTCTCAAACCAGCCTGTTTGGCACCAACAACCAGGCCATGTTCAAAGCTATTTAAATTCCCTTTCTTCCCCATTCAGAAGCTCAGTTTGAACTTCAACAAGTTGTCTTCACCACTTCTAAATGCCTAAATGCATTGAGCTGCTAGCGTGATTGGCTGATTAATAGACATGTGAACACTGAAATATTTTTTTTCGGATTTTTGTTTTTGTCCAAAAATACATTTATTTAGTTACTCCCGAAATTCGTTTTTATTTATTTAGTTTTGTTAAAAAATTAATTCGTCCAAAAATCCAAAATAATTAAGGTCAAATCTGTCATTGAAGTCTTATGGTGTCTGTTGAATGTTCTAAGAAGATTTGAGGGAGCAGCTAAACTGTTCGATGCCGCAATCGTACATTTCCGGTCAAATGTACCGCCTACAAGCTATAATAGAATTCTAATGTTGTATGACACTAGTAATAATTATAGTTATTATTATTAATACTCAACCAACATTAGAATTCTTCTATAGCCTATGGGCGGAGCATTTGACCAT